>NC_045499.1:7044545-7308453 GCF_009650955.1 Corvus moneduloides
GAGTGGAGGATACGACCCACAGTTCATCACCAAACTGCTCTGGAACTACAGGTGGGGACAGGGATGGTGCAGGAAGGGATTGAGCCAGTCAAGATTGGTGAACGTGGCTCTCCAGGATTTGTCCCCCAGAGCCTCGTAGTGGCCCGGCTGGTGTGGGAGATGGGAGTGCCCCTGCTGTCCTGGTTGCACAGTGCCTGAGAGGGTTCTGGACCCACAGGGCACCCACCCCAGGCACTGTCCTGCCTCTGCCAGGTCCCACGAGGCCATTCTGAGGATCCCCAACGAACTCTTCTATGACAACGAGCTGAAGGTGTGCAAGAGCAACGGGCTTGACATCCAGAATCTGTATTGTACCTGGGAGGAGCTTCCCAAAAAGGTGAGGGGTGCAGCAGGAACTGGCCCAGGGGATATCCCTAAGGCACAAGCAGAGCAGAGCCAAATGTTCTCCATCCCCAGGGCTTCCCCATCATCTTCCATGGGGTTTGTGGGGAAGACCAGAGAGAAGCCAAGAGCCCCTCATTCTTCAACACGGCTGAAATTGAGGTCCTGGTCCACTACCTCAAGAAGCTGCTGCAGAGCCAGGGCAAGGGAAGCTGCCCCACTGTGTCCCCCAAGGAGATCGGCATCATTTCTCCCTACAGGAAGCAGGTGAGGGACACAGCTCTGCAGGCAGGGCATAGGCAGAGACCTCCCCAAGGGACAAGGAACACTGGGACGGACGGGCAGCCCCAGGGCTGGCACAAGGATGGCCCTATGGTGGCTGGATTTTGCCACATGCCTCCGCTCAGGTAGAGAAGATCCGGAAAGCCATCACCTCCCTGGATCCGGATCTGCAGAAGCTGCCGGACATCAGCCAGTTGAAGGTAGGTCCTGAGCATGGAGGGGAGAGGAGCACACCCTGCCACAGGAGGAGGGAGCCCTGCCAGCCCCAGCCCAGGGTTGCTTCTGGCCCCGTATCTGCTGTCCCTTCCCCAGGTGGGCTCTGTGGAGGAGTTCCAGGGCCAGGAGCGGCATGTGATCCTCATCTCCACCGTGCGCAGCTGCAGCACATACCTCCAGTTCGACCAGACCTTCAGGCTGGGCTTCCTCAAGAACCCCAAGGTACCACATTGCCCCAGGCAGACCCGTCTTCCTGGGCATCCCCTTCTTCCCTCTGGTTCTCACAGGCAGGTAGAGCTGCTCTGGGTGCTCAGTGCCACACCAGAGCTGCCTGCACCCAGGTGGAGCTGGGAGAGGATGAGAGGTGCTGCAGCCAGGTAAAGCCCTCTTGCTTGTCCTCTTCAGAGGCTTAACGTGGCCATCACCAGGGCCAAGGCTCTGTTGATCGTGGTGGGCAATCCGGCTGTGCTCAGCAAGGACCACCACTGGCACAGGTGAGCTGCTCTGGCCCCTGCCACAGACAGTGCTCACCAGGATGTGCCCTTTCCTGCTGCCTGGCCATGCCCGCTGCCATGGAGCAGTGAGGCCGGTGCCCCCTGTGCCCACGCTCCCCTGCCTCTGCACTTGCAGGTTCCTCAGGTACTGCAAGGAAGAGGGCGGCTACACAGGATACCCCTACGAGGATGAGAGCACAGCTGAGGACAGACTCGCTGACGACCTCCACGTGCTGCAGCTCAACGTTTAGTACCCGGGTGAGCAGAGCTGGGCACTGCCAGCGGGGCCCCGACAGCAGCAGGCTGCTGGTCATGCCGTGCCAGCACCCTGGGGCAGCAGCATGGCCAGGGTTACAGCTGGAGCACTGGGAGGCTTCTCCTGCCCCAGTGCAACAGAGCTTACAGTGGGTTTTGCTTAGGGCTTGCATGTCTCCCTGTCGAAGTCAGGGGCCAGCTCTGCCATGAGGTTTCTCTGCAGGAAACCCACCTGGGAAAGGAGGAGAAGCCCCACGAAGCTGCATCCCCCTCAGCCTGTCTCTGGCCCGCAGCAGCTCCTGCTCCTCCTGTCTCAGTCCCAGGCTGCTCCATGCATCCCTGTGGAGATGGGGCTGAACCCACCGGACCAGAGGGTGTTGCCAGCCTTTGCTGCCAGCCACGAGGCTCACACCAGCATCAGACTGATCACTCTCCATTTTAATCATTTTTTGACATGGCTGTGGCAAAACAATTCTTTGTGACTGGTCTCACCATTCAGTGAAAGGCTTAAGCCTGGAGACTGGCCTCCAAAGAGCATCACTGGGTGCACAGGGGAGCTCAGTGCTGCTGTGATGGGTGACTTGGGCAGCCAGGACCTGGCCTGGGGCAGGCTGGCTCGGTTCTCCACTGGGCAGCTGCCTGGCCTGAGAGCTGGCATGGCTGTGCAGGCACTTTGTTTCCCTGGAATAAATGTTTAGAGAAAAGCAGTGTATTGTTGGGTCCTGGATGGGCCTTGCTACCACAGACAGGGCTTCCAGAGCAGCATCAGGCTCACTGCAGCCCTGTCCCCACCTGCTCCAGAGGCAGCATGGCTCCAGCAGTGACAGCAGTGCCCATCACCCAGGGACTGGGTACAGCTGGGAAGCTCCTGCCTGGCCCTTCCCACATAAGGTGCTTCCTGGCTCTTCAGCAAGCACAGGGTACTGAGCCCTGATCCTCCACCAGCAGCTGAAGCAAGAGGGGCTGGGGGCCAGGCAAGTCCCCACCCTGCAGCACAAGGCCCCGATCCCCAGGCAGGAGCCTGGAGCAGCGAGGGGCACGAAGGAGAGCCAGAAGAACACACAGGCAAAGTTACAATTACTAAAATACTGGTTTGCATTTATTCTCCCAATCACGCAGTTCGGTTGCTGCTGCCAAGTCGGTGACCGAGGCAGACTCGGCGGCAGCGATACCGGCAGAGCTGGGCACACGTCCCGGGAGGAGAGCTCCTGGCAGCAGCTGAGCCCAGCTCTGCTTACAGACAGGCTAAAGCTGCCCAGGCAAGTCTGTAACACTGGTGTGTGCTGCCTGCACGGCCAAGGAGAGCAGGCAGAGCACACCGAGGGCCTGGCACACCCCACACGTGAGCTGTGACCGGCACCTCCTGCTTCTGTGGCACCTGCCCAGAGCTTGGGAAGGAGAGTGAACACCGCAGCAATTCCCATGGGAAAGGCAAAACCAGGGAGCTCGGTACAGAACGGGGTGACGTGGGGAGCAACACAAACACCCGGCCCATGCAGAGCAGCAGGCACTGACGGCACTGGCCCCTCATGGCCCCGGAATGTCGCACGGACACCCCGCGAGCACGGGCGGCAGCTCTGGTGCAAAGGGTTCAGGGCAGGTAGTGGCACCATGAGGTCCTGCCTGGGCTGTCTGCCAGCACTCCCTCCCCGGCAGGGCAGCCAGGTGCCAGTGCAGGTGCCAGCTGGGGCCGCTCACAGCAGCGGGCAGCCTCTGCGCTTCTTGTTCTTCCGGACCTGCAGGCCAGCGCGGGTGGCCATCTCGAACACCTCCCGCACCCCCTCCTTCGTCTTGGCCGAGCACTCAAGGTAGCCAAAGGCATTGATCCTGTTGGCCATGTCCCTCCCCTCCTCTGGCTTCACCGGCTCCTACAGAGCAGTAAAAACAGGGTTTGGAAACATTGCCAGAACACAACAGCAACTGCCCTTGGGGCATCCAGCCCGTCCAGCAGGATCTGGCACGGGCAGAGGCGGGTTGCTGGCTGGGGGACCCAGGGCTGTCCCCACCTGCTTCATCTTGGCCAGCTCCCGCCGCGTGTGCTCATCGTTCCGCAGGTCCTTCTTGTTCCCCACCAGGATGATGGGCACATTGGGGCAGAAGTGCTTCACCTCTGGTGTCCACTTCTCAGGGATGTTCTCTTCAACAAGCACACATGGAATCCTATGAGCTGAGGGGCTGCTGCCCCACAGCCTCCTCACAGAAACCAGCCCCAAGCTTTTCCCGTTGGAGCAGGGAGAACTCTCCCCACAGCATCCTCCTCTCCCATCACCTCCACCCAGTCAGCAAGTTCCCAGCATTTCCCTGAAGTGCACACAAAATCAGGGGATGAAGGGAAAGCTCTGGCATCCTCGAGGGGCAGCATGGGGGCTTCCCAGACCCCAGGGGGTTCAGTAGCAGCACCCAGGTCCCCCCTCAATCCCCGGTCCCTACCAAGGCTATCCGGGCTGTCGATGGAAAAGCACATGAGGATTACGTCTGTGTCCGGGTATGAGAGGGGTCGCAGCCTGTCATAGTCCTCCTGTCCTGCTGTGTCCCACAGGGCCAGCTCCACCTGAGAGAGGACAGGGACATGCCTCAGTGGCTCTGCAGGCCAGGAGTGACAGATTGATCTTCCTCAGGTATAGCTGTGCTCTTCCTCAAACTAGGGCAGGTTCAGGGTGACCCAGAAATGCTGGAGCCATGGGGCTCCTCTGTGCAGGTGCATCCGAGCACACAGACCAATCCTAGCAACAGCACTGGGCGGTGGCACTGCCAGCACGGGACCACGGAGCAAGGGCATGGAAATGGCAATGGCCCTTACCTGCTTCCCATCCACCTCAATGTCAGCAATGTAGTTCTCGAACACAGTGGGCACGTAGACCTCGGGGAACTGGTCTTTGCTGAACACAATCAGCAGACACGTCTTTCCGCAGGCACCATCTCCCACAATCACCAGCTTCTTCCTGATGGCCGCCATCGCTGTGGGGACAGGAGCAGTTGAGCAGGACAGAGCAGCATGGGCAGTTCATGCTCCTGGCCCCCCAAATTCCTGTGCACGACAGCCTGGGAGATACCAGACACAAGCAGCTGGGCACATCCCACTGTGAGTAGCCAGTGACAGGACACATGCTCCCCCAACCTTCTGCCAGACACCCCTCCAGCTCCCGCACACATCAGCTCATGGGCATCACAAGAACTGGCCTGACTAGAACCATTTATACCCAGCACTGCTGCTGTGGCTGGGAGAACCGTCCCAGACGTGGTCAGTGCTGGTGGCTGCACGCAGGGACCTTATGCGAGGCGATAAACCACTCTGCCTTCCCCAGACATCCAACCCTCCCTTGGCTTTGCTGAGTCACCACCCAGGTAACCGGGATTTTAGACAACCTCGGAGTTCCACACACATGCTGGGTTTATTTTAAATTATAAATTCTTCAGGGCAGAAACTGTGCTCCAAGTTTCACCCCGGCACGCTCACCAGCCCCCAAATAATCTGATCAGCAGCTGGAACACACTAAGCCAAGCTCTTGGAGGTCTGGACAAACAGGACCTGTGTGCCTGGCACCTGGCACCGGGCTGGCCCCATCCCAGCCCATCTGACAAAGGAGCCTTTGCCATGGAACCAAGAGAGCCGACGCTGGCCCTGGTGGTGGGAGAAGCTGCCAGGCATCACTCAGCAAACAGAGCTGAAACCCCATGACAAAGCAGGCGACTTTCTGCCCCAAGGAAAAAGGATGCAGTTCTGCAAGGAAAACTATGCCTTTGCATCCCTCCGTTTCAAAAGAGGTTTACAGCCGAGCCTGGGAACCAGCCAGAACAATGCCACAAAACGCCTGGCACAGCATCTGAATGAGACATGAGAAAATCAGCCCTAGTGGGATCACATCCCATCCCAACCTTGTGACCAAAATCTTTTTTCCATCTCCAGATTCCCAGTCCAGAGCCTGACCCACTCCTTACATGCCTTCAGCACATCACCAGCTCCCTGTCCCTGCAGAGATCCTGGCAGGGATGATGGCAGGCTGACACGTCAGGGTTTAATCCCTGAAAATTCACACTGCTCTGGGGGAAATTACAGGTGACCAGGAAACCTCTCCTGAAGGCAGGGATGTTCCATGCTTCCCCCCTCAGGCCTGTCCCTCTCCAAACCCTCTGCCCAGGCAGGAGGATGGGAAGGAGCCATTCATGCTAGGAGCCTGGGGAAGGTTCACAGGAAATAACCCTGTGGGAAGGACACACACACATCAATGCTGACGCATTGAGTGCAAGCTGTGGGAGTGGATCATGCTGAGATCACTCCAGGATCACTGGGATCACCCTGGGAAGGCCAGAATATCACAAGCCTGGCCTTTAACCAGGGCACTGATACCGAGCCTTAACAAAGGCATCTGTCCCTGCCCTGACGATCCCACCCTCACCCTGTGCCAACAGAAAAGGGAGGAGAAGGGTAAAACAGGAGTCCAGCTGCATCATAATTAGCTGCAAGTGAAGGATTAAGAAATGAGCCTGAATGGCTGACTGGCATTCCAAAGGCGGGCTGCAGAGCTACTTGTCTCATCGACATGCCTGGCAGGTCACCCCACACAAACCCTGGGGAACCACCCCAGCTTCACAATTCAAACTGCCCAATGGTTTGGGCAAAAGAGAGAGAGTTTTCACCCATCCCCAGACCAGACCCTGCTGTAGCCATGGATCTTTGTAGATTCCTAGCATTTTGGCTCACAAGCTGAGGCAGGAATGGTTCATGGCTACCGAGTGCTCTGGAGCTGTCAATAAAAATAGAAAGCTGGCACTTGTAAGGTGAGAAGAGTGAGAATCAACGGCTGCATCCGGGAGGATGTGACATTCCTCAGCTGGGAGCCTTGGTGTCAGGCACACATCCCAGTGGAGCAGCATGTCTACAGGAAGGTGAGCACATTTGTGCAACACTGAAGTTGGAGAAAAAAAGAAAAAAGGTGCTCCAAAGGGTCCCTTTTAGGGACCGGGGAAACTTTTTAGCTCCTGTCCCTATTCCTCATGCCCTGCTGCTCCTCCCAGCTGGGCCAGGCACACCCAAAGTTCCACACAGGGGCAGCTGGCCAGGAGCTCATCCAAGGAGACACGGAGTTTGTGTCATGAAGGCAGATACAAGGGCTGGAAGAATCTGCTGGCTCCTGCCCACTTGAGGAAAGAAAGCTCTCGAGGACAGCACATCCCTGACACAGAAATGCATCACCCTTGGAATCACAGGATCACTAAAGCTGGAAAAGATCTCCAAGATGCACAAGTCCAACCCTTGTTGCAAACCATCCTTCTTGTCTGACCAAAGGCTCGTCCTCTCTCTAGCAGCATGTCCACAGCACAGAAAAAGGAGAACTCAGGGAGAAAAAAGCCGGTTTACTTGGACACAGAGCTTCTTTGCCCACAGCAAAACATGATATACCGCTTTGTGGCTCCATATCTCCAAGAGGAAAGGCAGTTTGGGCCGTGCCAAATCTAACTCACACCACCACGCAGACGACAACATCTGCAGCGTAAGGAGCAGCAGATGCCCAAGGACACAAACACCCGCTCCCAGACAGACACCAGGATCTCCCTGTGCCCAGTCTGCAGACACTGGATTGAAACCAAAACCAACCAGAGTGGCACTGCTCCTGCCCAAATGCTGCCCTGCCCATACACTGCCCCACAAGGGGCATGGCAGACGCCCCAAACAGAGCACAGTCACCGCACCCAGAGCTCCTTCCCACGGCCTCCAACATCCTCCCTGACCCAGGACGGCTCTGGGCCCCAGCAGCTCCCAAGCCCGGCGTGATGCCGAGTGGTGACTCAGAGGGCAGAGGCACTGTCCCCACCCAAAATCTCAGCACAATTCATTCCATTACTCAGGAGAGCCATCCAGAAATAGCCCATTACTAATCCAGAGCTGGTGTGCAAAGGTGAGCAGGGCAAGAAGGCTGGAAGAGCTGTGAGCCTCAGGGGTCGGCTGGGTGCCCCCATCCATGCCCTGGACCCAGCGGCTGGCACAGCATCAATAGCAGATGCCAGCAGCTCTCCGTTCCAGCAGTGGTGAGCTTCTTTGCCAGGGGATGCTCTGTTGCTCAGCAGGATAAGGCCAGTCTGTGGGATGAGGAGTCTGATGCAAAGGTCTTTGCACTGTTGCCAGATTATGAGCAGATAAAAAGAGTGGAAAACATGAAGACCATTTCATGAAGACAAACAGGGCAATCCCAAGTACAAATGCAGAAGAATGACTTGAAAGCAGTCCTGAGGAGAAGGACTTGGGGGTGCCGGTGGATGAGAAGCTCAACACGACACAGCAGTGTCCACTGGCAGCTCAGAAATGCCCCCATGTGCTGGGCTGATCCCACAGCATGAGCAGCACAGGAGGGGGGAATTCTGCCCCTCTTCCCCGCTCAGATGAGACCCCACCTGCAGAGCTGCCTCCAGCCCTGGGGCCCAACACAGGGAGAACAGAGCCACTGGAGCGAGGCCATGGAGCTGGAGCCCCTCTGCTCTAGAGCCAGCCTGGGAGAGCTGGGGGTGTTCAGCCTGGAGAAGAGAAGGCTCTGTGGAGACCTTAGAGCCCCTTCAAGAAGAAATTGTTCCCTGAGAGGATGGTGAGGCCCTGGCACAAGCTGCCTAGAGAAGCTGTGACTGCCCCATCTCTGGAAGTGCTCAAGGCCAGGCTGGACACGGCCTGGAGCAGCCTGGGACAGTGGAAGAGGCTCCTGCCCAGAGCAGGGGGTGGAACAAGATCAGCTTTAAGGTCCCTTCCAACCCAAACCATTTTGGGATTCTATGATAATCTGAGGACAGCTTTTCTACAGCTGCCATCAGGCCAAATGATTAAAAGCACACAGTCATCAACAACAGACATGGAAACTGAGATCTTAAACTCTGCCAAGTGCCAACCACCCCAAATTACAGCCAAGGCTGTCCAGCCCACACTGGCAATCCAAACTGGCAGCTCTCGGGTGTGAGCAGCACTCACGTGATACCACTGGAGATGCCTCCTGCTCATCCATGGAGATAAAAAAAGGGAGCAGCAACCGTGTGCCAGCATTTCCCACTGCCAAACCCCACAGGGCTCCCATGCCCATCCCTGCACCTGCTGCTGCGGGCACACTGGGCCCACACAGAGATGACTGTGGGTTTAGTCTGTGCCACCACTGCCAGCACCAGCCGAGTCCTGAGCAGGCATCTCCTTCAGCTCCCCAAAAAGCTGCAACATGACCCCAAATTGCTCTGTTCTACTTTCCAAGCAACTATTCTAAAGCCATCACCATAAAATCAGCCAGGCTCCAGGGCAGCCCTTACTGGTCTCTCCCAGCTTTGTGCCTCAAAATGTTCCTGCTGAGCAGGATATGGGGAACTCCTCTGGCAGCAGGATGTGTCCATCATCCAGTGTCTGCTATGGAGACTCAGGAATTGCAGAGAACGATGTTAACGCTTTGAAGGACTCCAACCAGGGACAGAAATGTTTCAATGAACCTCCTTGGCCAGACTCAAGTTCCTAGAGGTAACAGACGGGTTTTGTTCTAAAGCAGAAATTCCCAAGTGCTGCTGACGGCCCCACCCCAGTCAGACCGGTCACACCAGGGATCACAGCCCTGGCCAGAGGCACAGCTCTGAAGTCTGGCCAGGGCTGGGGGGGAAAGAGTTGTGCTGGGAGCAGCCCCTTGGCAGGGACACCCCCCACAGGGATACCCCCAGTGCTGTGGGGCAGTTCCACTACAGAAACGGTTTGTGCAGTTTGGACTCACTCGTACAATGATAATGTAAGTAGACTTCCAAATTAAAACCCCACAGGAATGCCCACTGTGGGGAATTTCATTTGCTGACACACCTAAACCATGGCCAAGGTAATACAGGACAAGTGTCTTGGCCACTGTTGCAAGTACCAGAGGGACTCTTACTACAGAATCATAGAATCATTAAGGTTGAAAGGTAGAAAAAAATTCCAAAAAGGGCTGGAAGTAAACAGCGATGCTAAGGAGAAATGCAATGGGCAGGGCAGAGCTTGAGCTCCTGGGCAGATTGTAGCTCGAGACCATCCAAGTGGCACTGGCTTTGGCAAAGCAGCACCTGCAATTTCATGCTCATCCAGCCCCTGGGCTGGCTGAGCTGTGCAGTTTGTGCAGCACAGAGCAGTCCCCAGCCCTTGCCCAGGCCAACAGCCATCGCTGCCACCCAGGGCTGACCCACACCAGCACCACCAGCACCCGCTGCTCCAAGCCTCCTGGCTCGCCTGCCATCCCGCCTGCCTCTGCTGCCGAAACTACCCGGTGCCAAGGAAAATGTCTGTATTTACCACTGACAGAGCTGCTTGAAACCTTCCTCAGACCTCCAGACCTGCCATATCCAAACAACAAGTGATCATCAAAACAGGAGCTGAACCAGTGCTCAAGTTTAGACCCTACCCATTTTTTTTTTGAGATATTCCTTGAGCACAACTAGGCAGGCTGGGCTTAACATACACTCCAGCAGCAAAGGGCAATTGTCCAGACCCAGACCCGGATCAGAGTGTCCAGGCTGGCTCATTTTCATTGCTAAATCCCACAAAAAACATCCACAAGCAAAACAGAGAAAGGAACTTGGAACAGAAGAATTTGAAAGCCTAAACAAAGCTCAAACCACAAGCGTTTGAGCTTTGTGGGAAAAGCTGCCTGCCCTTACCTCCTTTTCCAAAGGACATCATGCCATGTTCTTATTTTACCGCCTGCAGTAGTGACAGCCTTCCCAGCCTCATGGTAGAGCAAGTGTCTTGCTGAAAGCTCCAAATAACATGCCACAGTCTCAGCAGATGCCTGTACTTGTGCAACGCCTGACTGCCCCAGCGCCAATCAATATTTGCTAATACAATTCCTTACTTTTCATGTCAATACGCCTCTCCAGTGCAAACGGCAAGTTGGGAGGTGAGCCTGGTTAAACGCTCCTGATAACCTGTTGGAAGACAGTGACTTGGCTTATTTTCCACTTACATGTTTCCCTGGAGAAGCTGTAGCTGTCAGGAACATGGATTCAAGTGAAAGTCCACAAAATCCCATGCAGTCTCTACCTGAGCTGAGGAGGAGGAGCTGGACTTAAACCGAAACTGTTTGGACACAAAAAGCACTTGGCAAAATAGAAACAAAATCCAACTGGTCTCCATGACACACAGCCAGACAAACCGCTACCTCCAGTCTCCAGTTTCCCGACTGGAACACTTTCCCAGGGATGATAGCTTGGGGGGCTCAGCCAGGGCCCTGCTCTCAGCCCACCCCATGCAGATGCAACCCACGGATCACACCCCCGTTCTCAGGGGGGTGTTGAGAGGCTGGGGCTGGGTTTAGGGGGGTTGGCGGCCACTGGGAGACTTGGCTGCCAGACTGCTAGTGCTGGAAAAGGCCACGCAGTCATGCTTTTGGAATGCTCCCCTGCTCCTAAGACATTACACAATTATTTCCCCTCCACGCAAGCCCCCCTAACATAAATGTTTAAGAATGAGCTCAGCAGTAAGCAAAGGAAACTTTTTTCCTTTTTCTGAAGAAAACACAGAGTGGCCACTCCATGAGCATGGCTGTGCATGAGGACACTGCTGGGGTGCAGGCTGCGGGGAGGGATGTGGGATGGGGCAGCAGCCCCCAGGCTTTCATCCCAGGTCAGGCACTGCCTGGGAGACAACCGCAAGTTGGGATCCATAGCCCAAGGCCACCCTCAAGGGATGACAACCTGCAGTAACTGAGGTGCAGCTGACCCATCCCTCACCACACTCAGGGACCCCCACCCCATCCCAGGCGCACCCACCCCACCCTGTTCCGCTGCACCCCACTCAGCTCAGCTGGGCCACCCACCCTATGCCCCATTCCCCCAGCAGTGCCCGGACCCCAGCCCTGCACTGACCCCAGACCCCAGTAATCCCAGACCCCACCTTTGAGCCTACACTTTACCAGAACTGCTAACCCCACATCCCACTAGTAACCCCAGATCTCAATCCCTCCAAACCCTACCAGTAAAACCTGATCCCAGTTCTTCCAAGCACCACCAGTAGCCACAAAGCTGTTTCCCCAGACTCCACGAGTAACTTAGACCCCATCACAACCAGTAATCCAGACCTCAGTTCCCCCAGATCCCAGCTCTGACCCCACTCCTTACCAATACCCCCCACCCCACCAGTATCCCCACTCCCCAGCTGCTGCCCCCCTCCGGCACAGACCCCAGTCCCCCGCAGCCCCAACAGTGCCCCCCGCCCCGCTCGGCTCCCCCAGACCCCGCACCTCTCTCCGCCGCTGCCCCGTCCCACTCCCGATCCCGTCTCCAGCTCCGTCCCCGGCCCCGCCGCGGCTCCGGCACCGCCCCGTCCGGGGCCGCCTGCCGAGGGCGGAGCGGGAACGGGGGGCCGTGCCGAGCCGAGCGGGGCCGTGCCGAGCCGTGATGGGCCGTGCCGAGCGGGGCCGTGATGGGCTGAGCGGGGCCGTGATGGGCTGTGCCGAGCCGTGATGGGCTGTGCCGTGCCGAGCGGGGCCGTGCCGAGCCGAGCGGGGCCGTGCCGAGCCGTGATGGGCCGTGCCGAGCGGGGCCGTGCCGTGATGGGCCGTGCCGAGCGGGGCCGTGCCGAGCCGTGATGGGCTGTGCCGTGCCGAGCGGGGCCGTGCCGAGCCGTGATGGGCTGTGCCGAGCGGGGCCGTGCCGAGCCGTGATGGGCTGTGCCGTGCCGAGCGGGGCCGTGCCGAGCCGTGATGGGCCGTGCCGAGCGGGGCCGTGATGGGCTGTGCCGAGCCGAGCGGGGCCGTGCCGAGCCGTGCCCATTCCAGCGCTGCCCCCGCCCGGCTCCGGGAGCGCCGGGACCCGCCGGTGTTTCCCCGCGGAGCCCTTGGGCGCCCCGAGGGTGTTCTGCCCGTTCAGGTTCCCGAGGCCAAGTGGGGAGGGGCTGAGCTGCTGCCCTCAAACGCCCCTGTGCCAGGTAGGACCAGCATCAGAGAGCGCTTCCCACTGTGACACGCACGGAGGTGGCTGAGGGACGTGCCTTGTCCCCAGGGTCTCAGTCCCCTCCACAGGGGCCCTGGCAGAGCGGTCTGTGACGTGTTGTGCCCTGTATTAAGGTGACCCCGGTGCCACTGGTGGGGGCTCCGGCTCCCCGTGCCCACCATGGACGGGAGGGAGGGAGGACCAGGTGGCTGCTCCCCCCTTGACATCCAGCTGCAGGGCAGAGTTCCTGCCCCTCGGCCGGGGAGAAGCAGCCCCAGGAGCCTGGCCCAGACCCAGGCTCATAAACCGCTGCTATTTTAAGGGCTTGCAGACAATTTTTCTTAATTTACCAAGCCCCAGGCCAGGAGTTGGTTCCAAAGGAAATGTTTCCTTAGTAAAAAAGGGAACCGCAGAGGAAGCTTTAAATACAGCCTCTGCCTCCTTGCCTTATCCAGCAGCCGGGCAGTGACCTGGAAAAGCAGAGCCGGTTCTCAGCCACCAGCACGAAAAGGAATGTGCCAGGGGAACAGGGCTGTGCAAACAAGTGTGGAAAGAGTACCGGGGTACCAGATGGCCATCAGAGGGACGTGGGACAGCAGGGATGCTTCCAGCAGGCAGCCGACCCTCGAGGCAGAGGTAGCTGCTGCTGGAGTGCCTGAACTCCCAGAGAGGGATAGTCACACTCCTGGGAGCCACAGCCTGCCCCACTCCCTCCCCCACAGACAGGAAAACCATTAGCCTTTTCTCCCTTCCATTCCGTGTGTAATGTTCCTGTTCCCACCAGACTGGCCATTGCTGCTGCCTCCTGGCCAGACCCAGCGATCCAAGACCCCCAGGCAGCACCATGCTGAGACTGGCAGCACAGCAGGAGTTCCCACTGCCCATGGGCACTGGATGGATACTCCATGGGCTCTGACCATTGCCAAGGGCAGAGGGACAGCAGCTCACATGGCTCTGTGCAGGCCTGTTTGCCTGCCTACATAAATTAATCAGAGCTAATTGGCTTTTCGGAAAGACTTTGAAGTAGGACTGCGAGTGGCAAAATCTTTATTTAAACGCACAGTGCTACACAAGGACAGGCTCCCGGCCCCAGCACCACTCCCTGCTCCCTTCAGCATAGGTGCCAGCAGGTTTAAATCTCACTGCACAACTTTCACTTTCCGTTATGTGCACACCCAGTTTATTTACATCTCACTGGTTACAGGAGACAAACAACATTCACCAGAGGTGACACTTGACAAGAGCTGGCTGCACCCACTGACAGGACACAAACTACTGATGCCATGGAGCCTTTCCCAAACAGCTCTCCCCATCCCCACAATGCCAGGATGGGACAATGCCTCACAGTTTAGGAGGATGCAACACTCTGCAGAGGTCTGGGAAATGAATGCTCCAGGTCAGAGATGTGTGTGATGCAAAAATCCTGTGCAGAGATCAACCACTCCAGCTCCCCTCTGCATCAATTTTGAGATTGTTAAGGAAAACGCAGGAGCTTCCTTAAGTCTTCCCCTGCCCTGGTCACGCCAAGCTGTTTTTTACAGCCCAGGGCTAAGCAGATCCAGTGCAGTTAAGCTGCTAAGCTCGCCTGAATAGGCCTGTTCGGTGTGAGGCTGCTAACTCAGAACCACTCCAAAACATAGACATAACATTCATAGACTCCCCACACCAAGAAAGGATTTAGACATTTTCCAGCTCAGCTCTCCAGTTAATAAATAATTGGCTCCAGAAGCACTGCAGTGATCCAAGGCATGAGAGGATGGGGGTAGAACCTGTGGCACAGCCAGTGCCGGTGCAATGGCTTATCCCTCCTCAGGGCTCTGGGTGCACGGCAGAGCTTGGTCACTGCTCCAGTCTCCCACACTGGAGACTGAGACAAGGTATGGGACAGAATGAAGGTGTGAGGGGCTGAAAATTGTGAGCACAAGGCTGGGATGGCCATTGTGGGGCCACGACTGGACTTGTGCCAGGCTGAGCATTGCCCAGCTGCCCATGGGGCTTTATTCCCAGTCACTTCCCATCTGAGCCCCAGCTCCAACAGCAGCTTCAGTGTCACTGGCTAAAGCATCACAGGGCAGGAGATAGGTGGTAACTGCAGCAGGTATGAGTGCCCCAGTAGCCCCATGGCTGTCGCACAGGGCTGGAGTCAGCACAGCCATGGCAAGGGGCAAAGGACATGCTGAGGAGCCAAGGAGCCTTCAGGCTTTTCACAGCATTGAGAAAGTAGCAGCACAAAAACATCCCTCAACCCCAGTCTTCATTCTCTATCCAAGGCCTCTCAGTCTCCACCTGGGACTGGGATGCAAGCAGGTAGAGGGGGATGCTCTGGACAGGAGCACAGACTGAAGCTCCGGGTTTCTTACTCTTCTTGCAGTTCAGAAAACAAGTGCTTACAAGAGAGGTGGCCCTGAGGCAGCGTCAGTGTCCTGCTCATCTCCATCCAGGCAAGGTGAGCCCCACTGCCCCAGGCTCGTTCCGCATCATGTGTAGTTGCCAGGGCCACCCAGAGGGATGACAAAAACGGAGATGTCGTCACCAGAGCCCAGCTTGTCATTGGCCAGCCGCCAGCCCCGCTCCTTCAGCACCCCCCGTGAGCGCACCACCAGCTCCTGGGCCACCATGGTGTACCTGAGGGCACAGCAGAGCACAGCAAAGCACAGGGGATGTTCCCTGTTCCCTGGCTCAGCAGTGACCCCAGACCCCCTGATGCAGCATCCTGGCAAGGAGGGAGAAGCTAGAGCAGCTAGAGGTGCAGGAAAGGGTCCCTTGGAGAGATCCAGGCTCAGATACACACATCCAGGGGAGCAGTGCACACTGTGGAGCCCAGAGGGATGCATGGCCACAACACTGCCCCAAGGAGCCAGGCCAAGGGGAGGTGGTGGAGTGCAGGACATGCCCCGTCCCCTGCCCACTTGCAGCTCACCTGCATGGGTCATTGGGCTCATAGCTCGTCAGCACCTCCATCACCACACCAGCCACCTCCTTGTCATTGGTGACATCCCAGAGCCCGTCGGTGCCCAACACCAGCACATCGTCAGGACAGTGCTCGTACTGCGTGAGGTCATAAACCCTGACCTGGCAGGCAACAGGGCAAGATGCAAGGGTGAGAGGCAGAGAGGCAGAGGAGGCTCCTGCTGCACTGGGCATATCATGGACCTGGTCCTGCCGAGTGGCTCTGGCCATTGCAGGAACCCGTGGGTGCAAAGCAGGCTTACCTCTGGGAAGCAGGACAGGAAAGGCTTGATGTGGATGTTGGAGCTGAACACCTTGAGGTCATGGTCTCCCAGGCCTCTTGTGACCCCAATTGTGGCCATCATCCGAGCCTGAAGAATGGTAGAATCAAAAGAGAACTTTAAGTGTCTTTATCTCCAGCTCCATTCCCAGCTGAGAATTGGTGGCCTTGGAGTGATGACAGCACCACCAAAAATGGGCTGAAATCCCCCAAAACAGCGAGAGCAGGCAGGAAACAACCCCTGCCAAGCTTCTGCCACAGCACTTCACCTTTTTGCCTTCCCCAAAGATAAGTGGAAACTTCAGGTCATCCTCTTCTATCTTTTTGTAAGCCCTGGTTAAAAGAAGCCAGAGACAAGGTGTCAGCAGGTGAAGGTGTCCAGCACCTCCGCTGACCACTTGGGACGTGGGTACCCAGTGTACCAGAGCCCCCTGCCCCGTGGGATGGGAAGCCGAAGATGAGCAGCCAGCACAGCAGGACCCCAGTGCCACTGGCGGGGTGAGGGATTACCAGCCATTCATGTTCTGGTCCCTGTAGAGCATCTTCTTCCCCAGCTCCTTAGGCTGGATCCTGCGGGGGAACTCCAGGTGGGTGAACTCCTTCCCCAGCAGCTCGGGCCTTAGCAATGCCTGCAGGAAGAAGTGTCAGCTCAACCACAGGGCTGGGACAGCGGGATCTGTGGATCCAGCCCTGCCCAGATCGGGATCCACCACCCACCAGGACCTCGGCTACAACACTCCCTGGTGGGATAACATCAGCTGCTCTGAAGCAACTTGAATAGGTGCTGGTAAAGCAGCTTCAAACCACCCACCTGTGCTAAGCCAGAGGGGAAACTGGAGCTGAGGACAGCCATGACAGCACTCAGCAAGAAGGTGAAACTTTTGCATAGAGAGTTTTGGGAAATAAAGATCTCCAAAAGGGGTCAAACAATCAAACCCCAGCAAATTCCAGGAGAAGCTGGAATTTACCCAGAAGGAGTCATAGCTGCAAACCTCCCAGGATCCCAGGCTCAGTGCAGGGCACTCACCCAAGGAAAAGAGTGGTGGGTCTTTTCTGATACAGTGGCCCAGCTGTGACCATGACAAGGGACAAGCAGCAGCACAGAGCCCTACCCAGGGCAGCCCCAAGCCCTCATGGAGCACAGTGGGGAGGGGACCAGGAACAGGGAGTGTTGGAAAATGCCAAAGGAGAAAGAAAAAGCAGAAAGAGAAGAGGAGATCCCTTGGGAAGATGGGCTGGCAGGGAGTTGGTGCAGAGGCATGGAGACCCCCAGCCCACTCGGGGGAACCCCTGACCACAGCCTTGGCATCATGTGGCAGAGCAGCGTGTGCTTGTCCCCAGCCTGCGCCCTGCCCCTCACAGCCAGCTGAAGAGGATCCTGATTGCAGCATTTTCCTCCTCTCGGTCATTCAAAAATAGATTCAAGAAAAAATGCCTCAGTGTTTTTCCAAGTACTTTGCAAGCCAGGAAATTTCATCCAGCAAGACCTCCAACACAAACTCCTCCTCCCCTGTGCTGCCCTCAGAGAGGTCTTTATAACCTTGAAGAGTCTCCCTGGGTGGCACCAGGGGGTTCATCCAGGAAAGGGACAGGGAGCTTTCAGGGAGAGAGACAGAAACCCACTGGCACACATCGGCTCCAGCTCTCCAGGGAGCAGCCAGGGAAGAAACTAGGACTCAGTGGGAGCACTGCAGCTCCTCTGACAGTGAAAGGGAGCACAGTGGATGGAGCAGAGCCATGCTCCTCCAGGTTACAGCAGCCCAGGCAGGGGATGTTCCCTGTTCCCTGGACAGCAGCAGGACAAGATGGACCAAACTGGCTCCATGCAAACAAACCAGTGCAGCCCCATGCCAACAGCCTGGGCTCTCCATGCCCCGGCTGTGCCAGGCTCGCAGTCACAGACCCTCACACTGAGCCCACAGCAAACCAGGGCTCTGCCAGCCACAGGATGCCCCCATGCCAGCTCCCTGCATCCCAGTGCCTCTTTCCATCCCAGGGAGCAGTCAGTCTGGGATGGAGAAGTGCCAACAGCAGGTCCCAGCCATGGGGCTGCCCTTGTCTCCAGAACCCCACCACAGCAGCAGCCCAGGGGACTGGGAAGAGGCCAGGAGGTGTTTCAGCAGGAATGGGGTTAGAAGAAAGGTCTTTCTTACTAAAAACTGTAGCCTCTGCCTCTCTGTCTCTGGAGTAAACTCCCTGGACATTGGAATGATTTCCCCATTACGGATGATAATGGCCCTGCAATGAAACATGGAAGGATGAGATTAGAGAGAAGGAGAGGAGACTTGTCAGAGGAGCTGAGCCTGGCTCTCCAGGGCTTATTCCCAGGAGTGGTGCAACCCCTTCCCCTCTGCTGCCCGCCCTTTTCCCAGCCTGAGATGGGGGCTGCTTCCTGGCTTCCCTGCCGACCCTGGGCAGGGCATGGCATCCCTCCCTCCTGTGCAGGAGAGGGGCAGGAAGGAAGGGAAAATGGGAGAGAAGCATGGGGCAGAGGGGGATGAAGCAGACCAAATCAAAGGACAGGATATGGTTAGAAAGGGAGCAGCACAAAGGTGGTGCATCCTCTTTAGAGGGGAGCTGCACACAGCAGGGGCAGAAATCACCTGCAGCAGGACATGGGTGCATGTGCCCATCCCACACCAGCACTGTCACTTGCTGCTGGGGCTGCTCTTACAGTTTAATGTCTCAAAAAAGCATAAAGGTCTGATTATGAGATGTTTCTGGATGTCATGGTAGACCCAAGGATCTCCAGTGCTGGTGGCTGTGAGTCTCCTCCAATGATGTAAGGCCAAGCTGAATTCAGCTCTGGCAGTGTCTGATGCCCGAGGAGGCAACACAGACTGTGCCCAGAGGCACAGTGACAACCTCAGAACCCTGTGCATGCTGACATCCTGCATGGCTGGTGCCTGGCTGCTGCTGCCATGGAGGGGGACCTGCACCCAAAAGCAGAGGCATGAGGGATCTCCTTCTTCTCTGTCCCAGAGCTGGAAGCACATCCAGCCTCAGAAAATTGACCAGAGCCTGTATTTGCTGGTCTGACATTGCTGAGGACAAGGTAACCTGCAGTAAATACCCAGAGCAACTGTAGCTGCCCTTTTCTTGGAAATGTTCAAGGCCAGGTCGGACAGGGCTTGGAACAACCTGGTCTAGTTGAAGGTGTCCCTGCAAATGTCAGGGGGTGGAACGAGATGAGCTTTAAGGTCCTTTCCTACTCAAACCATTCTTTGATCCAATGATAAATACAGGGCAGCTCAAACCAGCTTCACTTGCAGTGTCACCTTCAGTGTAAGGTGGACCTGCCCTTCTGCCATTGCTTGGGAGTGTGGGCACACACAGGTGCAGTTACAGTAGCCCACCCCTGGAAATACATAAGGCAATTAAAATTCTTGGCCTCCAAGCTCCCACTGCACATAGATTTGTGTCCTTGTCTTGAAACAGGTCCCTGGTATGAAGTGTACCCTAAAATGACTTCTTGCACATTTTTGAAAGCTTTGCTGAGCACAATTTTCACTCCCCAACCTGCAGCCCAGGCCAGTGCCAGCAGCAGGGGCCAGGGTGTGATCCAGAACCATCTGGGTAGCAGAGAGGATGTTGTTAGGAAGGAAGGGAGCACATCCCAGATTTTGGGAGGCAATTGTACAGCCCTATCTGTGCACAGGGAAAACACAGAGATCACAGTAGGGTACATTGTCCCCGGGGCACGGAGCCGGCAGGGGATGACTCTGCCCAGTTCTGTCTAGAACTAGGGATGGAGCTGCGTGTTCCTCACCAGCCATGCCTCCAGCACCACCCCACTCTACTGGGGTGTCCCCAGCCACTGAGCAAAAGGTGAGGGCTGCCCTGTGGGGCTGTACCTGCTGTCACCAGCGTTGGCCACGTAGAACTTGCCCATGAGGTAGATGGCAGCCAGGGCACAGCAGCCCCCGGCCAGGTGCTGAGATGCCCGCTCCCGCTCGATCTGGTCATCCTGGGGAGACAGAGAGAGGCTGCAGGCAGGGTAGGTGGGCAGCCCCAAAGAGCACCTGGCTGCTCCAGCAGCACCTCAGCTTCAGGTGGGAAGCAATGACCAGCCAGGATACCTTTCCCCACACAGCCACAGAGTGGCTGTAGGGCTTGGGGGGCCAGGGGTCTTGTGGGGCAGCCAGGAATGTGGCTTCACTGGGGCAGTGGGACAGGCAGGAAAGAGCAAGACAGGAGGGGCGTAGGTGGGCATCCTGGAACAAAGTGTAATGAAGCCCTCTGCACCCACACAGGCCTGGAGCCCAAAGCCTCTGCCTTCTGAAAGCTCAAAATGCGGGGCATCACAGAGCCCTCTCTGAGATCATCGTGCTTGGAGCCCTCCCTGCAGTCCCCTCCTTGCTGCAGAGCTGCCTTTTGCCAGTGGGGACAAGCTGATGCAGACACAGACAGCAAAGAGGTGCTCCCAGGGGATGCCCTAGATGATCCCACAGGCAGAGGATCCTCACCATGTGCTTAAAGGCATTTTCAATGGCGCCGATCACCAGGCTCTCATGGGATACTGCTTTCTCCAGGTGAATCTGAGGCACAGCATCGTTCAGGACCTCCCCATGGTCCTCTGCATAGGACATGTGGTTTGGATCTGCAGAATCGGTCTCTGTGTTGTGCGGGAGGCAGATGGGAGGTGGGGAGGGGTCCTGCAGGATCTCCACGAGGTCCCGGAGCTGCTCACAGATGTGCAGGTGGAGCCTCTCGGATGCCATGACAGCAGCACCACTGCCCGCATGGCCATCAAACAAGGCCCAGTAGTGGAAATATAAACCTTTCCTGCCCTGTGGGGAGAAGAGGGAAGGTTAAATGAGCCTGCAAGGAAGCAGATGGGATGGGGAATTTAGAGCAGCTGGGGCCACCAGCTGAGGACAGTGACATGAGTCTCACAGGTCCCAGTGCAGGCAGGAGTGATGTGGGCAGCTGACCAAGGGTGTCTGGACACAGCTGATCCCTGGCTGGAGCCCAGCCCTGTGTCAGACATCTCGTGCCTCCGGCAGCCTCCAAAGGGGAGGCATCACCGTGCCAGCACAGCAGCCACCTCTGCAGCCCACCAGGGCACATGGACCAGTGGGTTATCCCATGGGGATGGAGGATGGTAGGAGCAGGCAGAGAGAAGGGCCACGAACCAAGGGAATCCCCAGTGTGCGCACATCACCACGTGTCCCATCTCATGCCCTGCTGCTGGGCATCTTCCCCGTCATGTCCCCGCTTGTGAACACCGTGGCTCTCACCCCATCCAGCTCCCCGCTGCCTTCCCTGGACGACAGCCAGCCCCTTGGGCTGGGCCTCTGCTCCACAAACACCACCTCACAGCATGCCTGGTCCTCATTGTGCTGGCTCTTCCCTGCATTTATCACCCTGCCAGGAAGAAAAAAGGTGTAAAGACCCTTTCTTTCACATCATGGTCCAGCAAATGCCACCCTGCAGCACCTCCTCCCCCCACCCCCAACCCTCCACTCATGTCCCCAGGGATGCCCTGCACAGGTGCTCCTGTCCTGTCCCAGGTGTCCCAGACCAGTTGTGGGGGTTGATCTGGGACCAGGAGGAGCATTGGGTCCCACCCACAGCTGGGTCCAGGGGGGAGCAGTTGTCCACACACCTACCAAGGGAGGTGACCAGAAATAAACTGGATTTGCTGAAGGTCCCCACCACTGCCCAAGCAGAGTAACTGCCCAAAAACCTGCACCAGCCTCAAATATACACCCCCGGGACACACAGACAGAATCACAGCCTCACCCACGTCCCATCACCTCTTGGGGGGAGCAGGGGGCTCAGGGAAGGAGGGGAGAAGGTGATGATGATGAAACCAGCAGAACTTTTGCAAAAAGATTCGCACTGACTTTTCCCAGCCTATGCTGACACAGCAGATTTCAGGTCTAAATTGCAGAACCTGCTCACAGGAAGAAGCTGTAAACACAACAGGGTGGTTTTTCTTTGAGCACAGAAATTCGAAGTGGTTTGCAGAAAGAACTCCTGGGACACTGAAAAGGGAATTTTTTTCACTCTGGGTACCCCCCTATCTCCAGGGGCAAACCAACATCTCATAAAGCTCTCTAGAATATCGGGAAGATCAGCTCGAGGAAGGGATGCTGGAGTAGGCTGGCAGCACTGAGCAGCAAAAGCCTTCAAAGTCTGACCTTCCCGCCCCCTTTCAGTTAGAGGTGAAACGCGCAGCTAGTGAAAGAAGACAATCAAGTCCTTGAAGGGGAAGTCTCAAGCAGTCCCACTCCCAGGAAAGCCCCGAGTCCTGCCAGAGCCGCCGCAGCTCCTTCGCCCTCGGTACCCCATCGGTGACAGCGGGTGTTGTGCAGAAAGAGCAGAAAACAAAACGGACAGGAGAGCCTAAACCCCTCGGGGATCGGTGAGAGCACAGCCCCTCGCTGATGCTCTCCCATCACGGGCATCCACAGCGCCCGCTCCTCGCTGCTGCTGCTGCTGGAAAAGGGACAGACGCAGCTCACCGCCCGCCGCGACCCACTTTCGTCCCCAAAGTCCCCGCTTCAGTGCCGAGCGACGCCATCCAGCCCTCCCCAGCCTGCAGCCGCCGCCCCGCTCCCGGCCGCGCTCACTCTGCGTATCCCGTGCTCCAGGGCAGGCGGCGGCGGCCGTCGCGGGGGCTCTGCACCGCCCGCCCCGTGTGGTCATCGGCGCGGCGCAGCTCGTCGGGAGTCAGCTGGAGGAAGGCCGGCCGGCAGAATGCGGCTGGCGGCGATCCCCGCCCGGCCCCGGCTCCGGCGCCGCCGCCCCGGGGTTCGGCCGGGGGCTGCGCGCCCGCGCCCAGCCCCGCCGCCAGCTGCGCCACGGCAGCGCGCACCCGCAGCAGCATCCCGAGCCCGGCCGAGCGGAGCCAAACCGAGCGGAGCGGGCCGAGCCGAGCCGAGCCCGCCGCCCCGCCCCGCCTCCCGCCCCGCCGCGGTGCGGGGGGGGAACCAGGCGCGGCAGCTCAGCGCCGCAGCGCGGACGCGCATCGCCCGCCGATATCCCGCAGCCGGCGGAGAACGAGCCCTCCCGGGTAATGACTCCCCCCCGACGTTATCCCGCAGCCGGGTGGAGGTAGAGGTTGAGCCCTCCCGGGGAGGGCCCCGGCACCCCGCCACGAGCTCCGGGGACACGAGCCATCCCGGCGCAGAAAATGCTCTGGGAAAGTCTTTTCCCGTCCGGAGGTGGAGCTGCGGGGGGACGGGCTCGCCCTGTCCACGCGTTTTGCCGACAGGTGGGTTTCCTAACTGAACGTCCCAAGGCTCCAGCAGAGCCACCTACTCCGGGACAAGCTCCCCGTCCAGCGCCAGGCGCTTTGTCGCACCCCCCGCCCCGCGCTCCTCGGCCCACGCGCGGCCATGCCCGGCTATTAATAACCAGCAGCCTGCGGAGGAGCAGGGACGTACCGTGAGAGGGCTGAGGGCTGAACCTCTCCCTCCCTTTCACCCAGGATGCTGCGCTCCAGCGTGAGCAGGATGTGGATTTAGCCGATCCAGAACAACACATCCTCCCTGGCTGGGAGGGGAATAGTCGCCAGCGTAAACACCATCGCTGCACAGCCTGACCTCAGCACCTCCCTGCCTCTGGGCTCCTGTGACAGACAAAAAAAAACCTGATGAAAAAACACAGTACTTGCCTGCTGTAAAGGAAAATTGAGGCTATTTCTTAAAAATTGTGTGCCCCAGTGCCTTAGTTTCACAGAGGAACCGCTTATTCCTGTCAACACGGGGCTTTTGCATTGTAAGTTTCAAGCAGAAGCAGCACTGGGAAGCCCTCCAGGCTTTAGCCATCTTCAGCCAGAGATCCTCAAACTGTACCAGATTATTAGGATCACAGTACAGAAGTCACTCAGTGGTGCCTGTATTCCCACCTTCTAATCCCAAGATTTAAAATCTTCGGTACACTTTTAAATTCTTTCAGTACCCTTGAGGACCTGATCTAGTGGGTGGCATCCCTGCCCATGATGGGGAGTTTGAACTAGGTTATCTTTAAGGACCCTTCCTGGGGGGTTGGAAATAGGTGATCTTTAAGGTCCCTTCCAAACCAACCCTTCCAGCCTGAGGCCAGCACCTCTCTAGTTCCTCTCCAGCATTCACGGGTCCTCTCCTCAGCTCCTGATGCCTTCCCCCTCACAGCATCCCTGTCCAGCTGCTGGTCAAGAGCATGGGGTGCTCTTAGATATTCTGAGTGCAATATCATCATGTTATTAAGGCTGAAAATCACTGGATTTTCCAGAGAATGTGTCTCCCCGTTGTGGGACTGCCAATCTGTCCCATACTGCTGAGTCACCAGGATGCTTTCCTTGGAAAGAAGGAATTGGCAGTTTCCAGACTGACTTCTGTGACGCTGCTCGATATTTGTTATTTCCGTTATGTTGAGCACAGCACAGAAAGAATGGTCTGACAAATAAACAGTCTGCAGGAATGTTCCCTGAAACAATGTGATGCTAAAGACTGTTTTCCAAGAAAGAGGGCTCAATTTCCCCCTATTCATCCTGCCAGCCAGATCCATGTGAAGTTTTCTCCTTATCTGTGAGGCTGATGTTCCCCTTCACAAGGTTGCCTGGCACAAGGCCTGGGGATGCAGATGTTGTAGACTGAGTCAGAATGCAGGGGAGGCCACTTTGGATGCCAGCAACTCTGCCCTTTGCTCTTCCCATCCCTCTGGGAGTTATGCCTGGGATGCTCATGCTTTCCCTGTCTCCCCATCTCACCCAAAGTGTCCCTCCCTGAGCATATTTTAGTTAATTTCTCATGCAACTGCTCAGGATTGAAAAAGCCTTTCTAAGTTTCATCCTTCATCTAGGTTGCTGAGCTCCAGAGGAGGTAGGATGGAGCCAGGGATATTTCTTTGTGAAAGAATGACATGTTGGTGGCATTTAAGCCAGAACAGAAGTAAATTAAACATCCAGATCATAAAAGCACCAGAGGATGTTTTAAAACAGGCTCTTTGCAGTAGTGCATTAGTTGACTGTACAGCCTTACTGTGTAATGAGTAATATATTAATTTATAATTAGCATAATACAGTGAAGCTCAGAAAATAGCTCTGTGCACTCTGGATAATTCATCAACAGAAGAAGCAGTTCGTAATGGTTTCCAAGGTTTGCATGTTCCCTGTAATTGGGAAGTTCAGAATTTATTGTTATTTCTTTGAAGGGATAATTTGATTGCAACCACACATCTTTATTCCCTGTCTGTTCCTGCTGGAGTGCAGAGAAGCCTTTAGAGCGTTTCTGCTCTGGGTGTGTGACCTCTCTGCAGGTGAGTACATCAGTGTTTTGCAGAGCAGATGACCTGGATTCGGTGCAGACTCCCAGAGGGTTTTACCCTTTCCTCTCCCTGATGCAAAGGAGGGGGGGTGCAGGTGGAGGGGGGGGGGCACGCACATTAACTTCTTTGGGTCACTTGGCTTTTCCCCCTCTGCTGCTTCAAAATCTTCCACACCATTTTCATATTTCCCAAGGGATCTTCATTCTCAATTCTGCTCTCAAAGTCTTCAGGAGCCTCCTGGTCTCATTTGATATTGCCTGACAGTAGAAATACAGAAGAAGAAGAATAAATGTATGACAATAACACTCACTGGAATTTATGGAGGCTTTGGGGAACTTACTTTTCAATTTGGAAGCTCAGACCCACATTCCAGAGGATGCAGGGAGCAGGACTTCTCCCTGCTTTTGTAGCAGTGCCCAGGCTTCCCAGAGATCCTCTCCCTGGACTGCCATTTTGACAGGTTGAGGATCTGCACTGAAACTCCCTGTTGTCAGCAAAATCTTCTGAAAAGGGAACAAAATCCTCAGGGGTGGGTACTCAGTGCTGAGACAGCCTGGAGGCACTGGGGCCTGCTCAGAGGAAGGGGATAAATAAACTTGAATCTTAATTCAGTGGTCCACTGAAAACAGGGTGTGATAAATCTTCCCCAGGAATAAAATATCAGGAGTTCTGCTTTTCCCAGCTTTAATAAAATAATTTGTACCCTTCTGCCTATTAGCAGCTGCAGATAAGTTGATTGCACTGAGCATTTGAAGTCTTCTGACATGCCCATCTGCCTTTGCGTAACCATTTGCCCCTAACCCTTGTCTTGTACCCCAAGCCCCAACCAATGAGTTTTCTTCCTGAAAAAAAAAAACAACTGGTTGCTCACCTGGGAAGTACAGAAGGTTTCCAGGCATGTGACAGATTTCTTACATGGGAGCAGGATTTATCATCAGGAAACGTTGCTAAGATTTTCTTGGGCAGTTCGTTTCCTTTCCAAACTTGGCTTGTTATGGATACTGGAAACTTGGGTCCCCCCATCCAGTAAAGTACTGGGCTCCTTGAGGAGTCACAGCCAGCGAAGAGAGCAAGGCTGAAGGCCGCTGCTGGACACTCAGTAAGAAGTCAGGATGATGATGATGAGGAGGAGGAATTACTGTGTTCACTTCCAGCAGAATTTAAATTAAACCAGTTTTACTGAAGTCTTAATTCTTCCCTTGCATTTAAATGCTGTGATCTGGAAAGCAACAAATTTATATTTCTGTATCATTACATCAATAAAGAGCCGGAGTTTTGTAGGCTTCCTTATTAAATAATCTGGCCTAATTTAATTGGAATTTGGGTGGTGTGAAAAATAGCTTTGATTTCATTTGCTCTTGATCATTCCACTAAAACTTTGTGATCTGAAAGTAGTATGTTTGTATTTACTCATCACAGCACTAGAGACCTGAATTGGCAGGCTCTTGATCAAATTACCTGATGAATATAAACAGCAGATTTAATTTAGTTTCACATTGATTTTTGTCATTATTATTATTAAAACCCTTTGATCTGAAGAATGAGATGCTTGTATTTCCTTAATATCTTATTGCTGGGGTTTGGGTTAATCTTGTAAAGCTTTTCCTTTTCTTTTGAGTAGCCAAGTCTTAACTAATTCAAATTTAACACATGGCAATTTTGACTCTTTAAAGGGGGAAAAAGAATTCAGTTTCCTTGGACAAAATAGCAAAGTAACCTATTCTTGTCATGGGATGGAGTACTCTCCCCTGGATCCCTGTGTGCATTTTGGGGTGACTCTTCCCCTAGGGAAGAGTCAAGGTTGTGGGTCCCCCAGGAGCTGGTGGGTCACCTCAGGGCATCTGCCTTGCCATCTGTCTGGTGCCCTGAGGAGACTGCCAGGGGTCCCAGCATGGCACTTGGCTGGGACTCTCAGCAGTGCCGTTTCCAAGGGCTGGTTTCCTGGGAAAGGAGAGGGGCTTTGGGGATTCCATGGGAAGCAAATGGCTGGGAAATTTGCAAACTGCCCACCTGTGATTTTTCTGAACAGCTGCTGTTCATCTGTAACTCAGCTTGGTCTTGGAAATCATTCCATGCTTCCAGCTGAGCGGTGGGGTGGAAGGTCCAGGAGTTAAGCGGTGAGCTGTCTTCAGAAACCAAAGGCTTTCATCGATGTGCAAATAGGTTTGAGCAAAGCAAAGAAAATGAGTGCATGTAACTTCAGCCTCTCATCTCAGCTGCTCTGAGCCTGCAGCTTTAATTCCTGGCAGCAATTGTGAAAATTCAACCTTTGCTCTTGCTGTTGGTGTTTTAAAGCCTGTTGCTGCCTGTTGTGGGAGGAGCCATGCAAGCTGTGTCCTGGGGGCACCGGGATGGGTTTTCTGGACAAGCCTGCAGCTGCCTTGGGGAAAGAACTGGCCCAGACTGGTGTTGTGGTCCCAGGTGTTGGAATTCCCTGTGTCAGGGAGAGTCTCCTGCAGAGCCCGATCCAGGCTGGTGATGCTATTTCAGTTCCAGGAAAGCTGAGTTTTGGTGGGTTGACTCCAAAGACAGGCTCACGTTTTGAGAAGAGGGTTGCAGTAGTGGGTCCATCTGTCTGTCTGTCCGTTCCCACACCATTCAGCACCCCTCCGCGCTTGCGGGGCCATCACACTTTTTTTGGCGGGGGAAATTAGTTTTTGGGTAAATTAGCTCTGACCAGACACATGATTTGAGGAGAATGCCAGGGCCAGCAATCTGGCTGGCTGGCTGTCCATCCCCGCACCATTCCATATCCCTCTGAGCTCGCGGGGCCATCACTCCCCTCTTTTTTTTTTTTTTTTTGGGGGGGGGGGGCGGCGGGCGGCGGGAAGGGGACTGTGTGTGTAAATAATTTTTCCGGTAAATTCTCTCTGCCCGTTCCTCCTCCCCGGCCGCTTTGACGGGCACCGGGGCTGACCAGGGCGGGGCAGCGCCCTGGCGGGCGGCGGCGGGCAGCTTGGTGCGCAGCCGGTGCCGGTGCCAGCCCGGGATTGCGGGGCCGGTCCCGGGGCGGTGGCAGCAGCAGCAGGCGGCGCTGCGCCCCTTCGCGCCGGCACCGGGACCGCCGGGCTCCGCTCGGCTCCGCGCCCGCCGCCCCCGCCCAGCCCCGCGCTGCCGCCGCCGCCGCCCGGCGATGCCCGCGGCCCCCGGCGGCTGCGGCCCGCGGAGGCGGCGCTGACCCGGCGGAGCGGAGCGGCCCCAACCATGGGCAGCGTCGGCCCCCGCCCGCCCCGAGGCCACCGGCAGGTACGTGCGGAAAGTTTGGCGGGGGGGAACGAGACGGGACCCCCGGGGCGACTCCCGTCGTGGTCCCGAGCGCCGGCCCGGTGCCGCTCCGAGGGGACGCTGAGCCCCGAAAAGGGCCGGGGAGCCGGGGTCGGAGGAGCCGCCGGGATCGGCGTGCCAGCGAGCACCGGCGGCGCCGGGATGCTCCGCCGCGGGGTCCAGCTCTCCCGGCTCCGCCCGGCCGCCGTACGTCGCTGCCCGGTCCCCGCGTGTCGCGGTCCCCTGTCGCCCTCCGGGGCTCCCCGGTGCCGATGTGAGGTTCGGGAGGGTCCCTGCAGTGAGTTTCTCGGGGCCGGCTCTGCCCTGCGCCCCGTTACCGGTGACTCCGACAGCAGCGGAGCCCCTGGTCCCTGCCCGCCCGGCGGCGGGGGTTGCGCCGTGCACGGGGATTCGGACCCGGTGGGGCCCTGTCAGGCCACCGGCTCCGGGGGTGGGCTCGTCACAGGTGCTGTTTTGCCAGCACTGCGAAGCTACTCGCCCTTCTGGGAGGCAAAGCACTGCTGGAGAGACCCCAGATTCTGCAGCCAAGCATGCTCCTTTACCCTGGAAGGGGCCACGGATCCCAACTGCTGCTGCCTTCAGCACAAACTGTCCCTGCGGCCGAAGCCTTGAGCAGGACAGGATGAGATGGGGGCCTTCATCTTCCTCTGCTTCCTCCCTCTCTGCAGCTCCAGCCAGGATGGGCTTGCCTCTGGCCAGCACCAGGCTAGAGTAGGGCAGTGGCACTGAGGGCCAGCTTCCTCTTGGGGTGGCTCGAGGGGCGCAGGATGATCACGGGTCAGATGGCCCCATCACCATGAGTAGAGGCTCAGTGGCCCAGAGGAGAGCGTGAGCTGTACCAGTCCCATTCTGGAGTCATGAGTTTGTCCATGCTGTGGTGCCAAGGCAGGGAAGCAGGAGTCTCCTCCTCCTGCTCATCAGCCATCCCTTTTGCTGCAGGGAGAGACTTGGGGGGCTGTTCAGTGTGTGGGTGCCCTTTACCTGGAAGAGTTCATCTGTGCTGGGACAGCCACACCCCAGCAAAGAGCCTGCACAGGTGAGATGTTGTCCATGATGGCCCCTGCCCACATATGCCTACATGTGCCCACGCAGAGGAGCCGTCATCTCTTGACACACTGG
This sequence comes from Corvus moneduloides, assembly GCF_009650955.1. NCBI lineage: Eukaryota > Metazoa > Chordata > Aves > Passeriformes > Corvidae > Corvus > Corvus moneduloides. Next base: position 7,073,973 of record NC_045499.1, read on the forward strand.
TTGCAACTGAGATTGACAGTCTGAGAGATTGGGGAACTTGACAGTTACTTCAGGTCCCAGCTCAGACCCGAAAGGCAAAAGCAGCTAAAAAATGTTAATGAAAAATTCCACAAAATTCCAAACAGCACATAACAGAATGGAGAATACCAAGATGTTCAATCAAAATTAAGTGTTTTGACGTGCCAAAACACCACTCTTCATTTCACACTGACACTCCAGGCTGAAAAATCTCAAGTCAGACCAAACATTTGTAGTTGTAATCTCACAACACTGGAGGTTGATAACTGTCAAAACAGCAATTTCTGTGGAACTGTGTTTTCTAATGGGAGTTTGGGCATGAGTGGGGGCTCTGAGTGCCTCTGCCAGCATGGAGCACTGGGATGCACCTTGTCCTTGTGCTCCCCTGAACCACGTGTGCTCTCCCAGCCGCCAGTGCGGCTCCTTCTGCTCAGCTTGATGGCTTCCCTTTGGAGTGTGGCGTGGACAGTGTGGGTTGCATTATTGATAACGCTGTGATTTATTTATGCTTCCTTAGCTATAGCAAACATCTCAGCCTTCCTGAGCTAAATATACTTTGCACTGGGAGTATGTTGCTGTCCTCTGTGGGATGGAGCAGCCAGTGCAGTGCTTGGTCTTTGGTCCAGCTGAGAGGTTTAGGGATGTGTCCTGGAAACCTCACATGGCCTGGAGGGTCCCATGGGCAGGAGCTGGGGATGGGCTCCCCCAGAGGAGCTCTGGTGTGTGCTGTGGGGCTCAGGCCTGGTGCCTGGGAGCTGGGCTGTGCTCTCTGCATGAAGCGGGAGCCAGAGCTGGAGCAGCAGCCAGGAAACCAAGGTCTCCTGATGGGGACCTGGCTGCTCTGCTGGAAGGCACAGGGGAGCTTCGTTGGCATTGGAGACTCATTGTTGCAAGAATTGCAATAGCACTGTGTCTGCTGTCCTCACATCTGGGCTGCCAGATGTGGGGCAAGACAGCTGGGACACAGCTCCTCCGCAGTGCAGCGTGCCTGGGTGGGGGTGACCACAGGTGGGGGGCACTTGCCCCACTCCCGGCTGGATGCAGTGCTGTGGCACGCACTGCCTCTGGATTCAGGTGAGGGGCTGAGCAGCTCTGAGAGAGCTGTTTACTTTGTCATTGAGAAAATAGTGCATTCTTTAAGCTGACATCAGTATTTACACAGTGGGCTGTCACGTCTCCAAAGGGACTCCAACAGTACCAGCTGCTGCATGATCCCCCCTGAGAAGCTTCATGCAGAGCATCACCAGAGATCACCTAAATACGGGTTTACAGGAGGGAGTCTCACAGTCCTGTCACATCACCTCAAGGAGCAGTGGTTTTCTTGCACATTGAGCCATACTGGGTTCTTTCTGGCAATGGAAGAGCTGGAGTAGGATCAGCCCCTCATCACCCAGTGGGCAGGGATGGAGTCAGGACAGCGAATGGGATGCTCCCAGCCACTCTTCAGTCTGTTCCTGGCCAAGCTGACCATCCCACAGCATTAATTAGGAGTATTTCCTTACCTCTAAATTCTTTTTTAGCATTAAATACATGGTTTTGTCAAGATACCTTTGGTTTTTCCCTGGGCAAATGTCAACACTTTTGATGACATTTTCTGATTTTTGTTTTCCAGATGGGAGAATCAAAGTGCAAAATATCACTTTAAATCACCACTTTGGAATGAAGCATTTCTCATTTCGAAATGTCAGTTTAAAACAGGACAGTTCATTTTTAAATGCTTCAAAACAAGAAATGTCCTTTTTACCACTTCAAATCACTTTGTTTTGATTAAAAATGTCAGTGTTTTGTGTCCTGGCTCTTCATTAGAGGAGTCTGTTTCACTGTCTCGTGGTCCAGAGCAGATAGAAATTTTGAACATGGTTGAAAATTGGAGATTTCTTCTCTCAGAGGTGTGGGTTTGTCCAGTGCACTGCCGGAACTCTGTGCTGCCCATGGAGTGGACTGTGGATGCGAGATTGGCACAGGGCAAGGGTACCCCTGGCACCTGCTGCTGGTCCTGGCAGCACTCCCCAACCTCAGTGTCACCACCACTTATCTTTGTGGCGTCTTGTTAGTAAGTTATGATCCAGAACTAAAATTTTATGAGGGACATGGTTGTTTGCTGGACCTGGTTAGACCCCAGCAGGTGATAATGGAGGCTGGGAGGTCACCACTTGGCAGATGCCAAGCAGTGACGTCGCTGTTGGTGCCACTGCCTGTGGAGCGCCGGAGCTGTTTCCATCTTCAGGGCTGTGGCTGTAAATAGTGAAGAGAACATACTTAAAGCACTCAGCAGTAAAATACCAAGCCTTTTGGGATTTACATTTTTCCCTAGAGGCTCTAGATGATGTAAAACTTGGCTTCTTCCCAGCATGTCCTGCATGGAGTGAGAGTAGTGCCAGTGTGGTGCCTCGGTATTTGCAGAGGTGCCAAGAGAGGTTAATGGTGTGTCCAGAGGTAGTGGATGCAGTTCTGAGTGTGTGGTTGCATGAACTTGGCTTGTATGCTGAAAGGAGGAACAGCCCCAGAAGAAAGTGATGTGCTGGGAGAGCAGACTGCAGCTCGTGGTGCTGCCGTGGGCTCTGTGTATCCGACTGGCAATCAGCTGCCCCGTTCCTCAGATTCCTGTGGGGTGCTGGCCCCAGGACATCCAGTGGGATCAGCCCATCCTTCTGTTTGCCAGCAAGCGGTTTGCAAATGCCAGACCTTGGGCATCACTGCGAGGAACCTCAGTGACACAAGGACAATGACAGCACATAACCACGCACAGAAGAGGCAGAACCTGAAATGGCTCGCTGCTGATCTACTCTGGCTCTTCCCACACACGCTGGGTCTGCATTTAATGTTTGTCATCTGCTTTAATAACCTACTATAAAGGACCTGATTTTGTGCTCTCAGCAGTAAAAATCAGGAGCAGCTCTGCAGGTCCTGCTGTTCAAAGGGGTGAGCAGGGTTATGGGCTGAGCTCCTGGAGAGGTTTTGGTGGTGCAGTGGGCACATGCTCATGCACCCAAGAGTATATGTCTTGAAGTGGGGCTGGTGAAATTCCCCAGCCACTCCCAAGGACACAGTGGCTCACAGTGATAGCAGCCCATGTCCTTTCTCCTCTCAGATGCGCTGATGTCTGCTCCTTGCAAAGACCTGACCCACCTGAGGTTGGCAGATGCACAGATGTGAGCGTGAATCCCCAGTAAAAGGTAACTATCACTCACCTGTACTGCTGGAGGGATTTCTTTCTGTCCTGCTGCAATGGCCTATGCTGCTGATGAAGTCTGAGGCCATCTGAGGGTGGTGGGTGAATCCCTTCATCTCCCAGGACCATGTCCCCACAGCCAGGACACCCCAGTTCTCACAACGTTCAGGAGTCATACCGCTGTGTGCAGGAGCATTGGTGAGTGGATCTGCACCTCCCAGCCCTCCTCAGTCCCTCTTCCTCCACGCATCTCTTCTTCTTTTTCGTAGAATGAGTGAGAGAGATATACAGAGCCTGAGCAAATGGATTTTCGTGCTCAGTCTCTGCCTTACCACGCTGTGGGGACGACTGACATTGGCCTCCACGCATCATCACAGAAGCCATTCAGGTAGGAGAGCGACATCCTTGCTGCATGTATTGCATGTTTGTGCAATCATCTGGGTCCCCATGATACTGGTGATACCTTGGGGTCTTCATGGGATGCCTGAGATGGGGATTACATGGGGATGAGATGCTTGGTGAAGTTCTGTCTCACACTTCTTGGTAGGAGGAGGAGTTTCAGGCTGTGGTTCACACCGGGAGCAGGCGGGAATCTCTCTGGGGACCAAATGCTGACAGCCTCAAGGAGCTCGGTGTCCATCCCTTGTTCTGGGGTCTGGACAGCAAGGATGAGTGTGCCAAAGGTGTGGGGCAGCATCCAGCAAAGAGCCACCAAGAGGCACCAACACAGTGCCACTGTGACAGCTGTTGGATTGGCATTTGGTGTCCATGTGTGCAGGAAACTCCCAGGACTGCTCCTTTGGGATGGGTAGGAACATGCAGCCATAGGGCTGTAAAGCTGCTCCTTGGAGTTATGAGTTGTGAGTACTTATTATGGGGCATCTAAAACCTGTGACTTGGTGAGTCTGGATGGTCTGAGGAGTTAAAGAGGGGATTTCTTCGTGTCTGTAACAAAATCTGAGACACATATAATGAACCATATATACATCTGATACATCTGTGTGAATCTATTATTGCGGTAATTCTTGCTCTGTGAGCAGTGGATGTAGATCTTTCCATCAGAGTTGCTATGGGTATCACAAACCCCACTTGTTATGTGGTGGACACTCTCCACTTCAGGCTTTCACTAGAAATAAAAATTTTCATCCCCTTGGTTGCAAAGATCATCTAGAAAGGTGGAACAAGTGTAAAGTGATGTAGAACTGAAAGTCTTGCTGGAAAACATCACCGTGGCTCTGAGATGTTAATTTGTTATTCCCAGCTGTGAATTTGAGATTCCCTCTGTGAGTGTTGGAATGCTACTTTGTGGCATGAATGTGATTTTTTGGAGGGGTTATGTGAACCCATGGTTGAAGTTTGTGTCCGGAGAAGAGAAGCATCTGAGAAGTTATGCTCAGCCCTTTGTGCCCATCCTGTCTGGCACCGAGCCTGATGGGCCAGTGGGAGGCCCAGTGGCCCAGGGCTGGGGGCTCCTTGGAGCATGGTGGGAGGACGTGTGGGGAGGTGGATGCTGGTGTTACTGGTGGTACTGGTGTTACCGAAGTTACTGGCAGAGCCAGGCAGCACAGGCAAACACTCTGATCCTGGGGCACCTGCTGTCTGCTTCTTGTGCCTCTGCTTGGAAAGGGCATTTAAGGGTTAATTTGAAAGCATTCATGCTCTTGATTGACCCCACACCTAACCCTGTCCTATTTCTGTCATTTTTGCCTGACAGTTAAAGCAGTTCTAATCCTGTAATCCCCACCCGCATTGCTTAAAACCAAAACACATTTTCCAGAGTGACTCCCTCACTCAATCAGTGAGCAGCTACCTGCCTTTTCCTTGTCCTAACCCTCCATACCCCATCCTTGGAAGTGTTCAAGGCCAGGCTGGACAGGGCTCTGAGCACCCTGCTCTAGTGGAAGGTGGCCCTGCTAATGGCAGGGAGTGGAACAAGATGAGCTTCTTTCCAACCCAAACCATTCTGTGATTCTGATCAGGAGAAAGCTCTTCATTTTTCTTCTGGGATGACTTTTCGGCACTGACTCAGGGCTACCAGGGATATGGGCACTGCTCGCAGCTCAGGTGCTCACTCAACCTGCCCAATCCCAGTGCCAGAGAGCCCTGCTCCTCCATGGGATTGATTTGTAGAGAGCTGCTTCTTTGGGGAAGAGTCAGACCTGGGATTAATAAAGCACCGACTCACCGAGGTTTGAAGTGCAAATGCCCAAGTGTGGTGGTGTGAATTGTGTATAAATCTCACTTGTCCAGGAGCAGCTAGGCTCGTGGATTCACATGCCAGCAGGCATAGAGTTGGGGATTTTTTGCTCTCACAGACTTATCCACAGCAGACCACATTGTGTGCTTTTTATTCAGGAAAATTCTGATCCACAGAAAAGAGGGCAGACCAGGAGCAAACACTTAAAAGTTTGACCCCACTCTGTGTCTGTATGAACACAGTTTCTCTCTGCCCATCCTGCTTTCCTGACATTGTAAGAACTTCCTGTGACTGCCTCATCTCTTGGGCTGGGTTTCCATGGTCTCAAAACAAGAATTCTTGGTCTACTTGGTGAGTTCATGGGCTTTATTCTCCTGTTGTCTGCCCTATTGTTGCTGCATTTGGGACAGTTTTCAGTGAAGGTTATGTTTGAAACACCCTTTCATAGTGCTGCATTCTCAGTGGCGGTGACATTTGTGTCCAAGGAAGCTGCAGTTACGTTTCTGTGTGGAGTTGAACAGGGATAGCTGTGTCACTGATGCCTGAGGCCCCCAGGGTCAGAGATGCTGAGGGACAGATACATCCAGAGCTTTCATCCCATTAAAGAATTGTGTTTATTCACAGGTAAAACCACCTAAAAATGATCAATAGCAGAGGAAGGTCTTTAATTGTGACCTCAAACTTACAAATTTCTTGAAGAGAGAGCCCACATGCAGACCCTCTGTTTGCCATCCAGAGTCAGACCTGACTGTGGCAATCAGGTCTGATAATAGAATTATAGAATATCTCACATTGGAAGAGATCCACAAGGATCATTAAGTCCAACTCCTGGCCCTGCACACAAATTCATACCATGTGCCTGAGATCCCTTGTGCCCACCCAGCACGTGGAGATGCTGCTCTGTCCAAGCAAAGCAGTGCTTCCTGCACAGTGTGGTTGGATTTAAAGAGCTACATGAATCAAGCCACAGTCATTTGGAAACAGAGTAGGAGACTCCTTGGTGAAGAACAATTCACCAGCAGTTTCATCCCCTGTGTAACATGGTGAGGTCTTCATGGTGAGCAAGGCTGGAATGTCTGCGTCCAACTCCCACAGGGGTGGTCCCACCACCTTCTAATGCTGCTAATCAAAGGGCTGTCTTTGCCTTTATTTGTGTTCATCACTCAACATGAAGCAGAAGTAAAAGGCATTTAGTCAGCTGGGATCTTTTCTTTTGGGAAATGAGGTTCTCTGGGCATTGCCTGGCACTTACATGCATCCAACTTCTCTTTATTTTGTAGCTCTCCACCAGCAAGCAGTATTTTACACTGAACATGTGGAGTTGTGCCCACACTCCCTGAGACACTCAAAATGTGTCATTTCAGGTTATGCCATAAAACCCCCATGTTCTGCCATTCATTTAAAGGTCAACCTGAGTAGGACAGCATTTTTATTTTATTTCTGCATGCGGGCTTCAAAAGCCTTGTGCTCTTACAGTTCTTTTATGGTTCCATGAGATAAGCTGTGTCTTTTTAAAAAGGGTTCCAGTGGGGAAATACCAGTTAAATGGGAGGGAGAAGCACACCAGAAGCTCTGGAACTTATCCCAGGCTCTTGGGAGGTTTCCTGCTGTCGGTGTTAAACACACCATCCATCTGATCTGCATTTTGTTCCAAGTTTCCTGCTGCTCAGCAAAAGGAGAAGCAGCTGCAGGGGGCTCTGGAGCCCATTGCTCGCACTGCACGTGGGCTCAGCCTCTCTGCTTGCACCTCCCAGGCGTGGGACATGGAAGCCCAGTGCAGCAGGGAGCCTCTGGGCACCGCTCTCCTGCTGGCATCCCTTGGCCTGGGGATGCTCATCTCCTCTGCAGTGAGGAAACAGCAGTGTCTCCTGCTGACATCCTGGGAATCACCAGATCTGGGGCAGAGGGATTTCTTTGCACTCAGTTACAACCCCCCAAACTCCTGTGCTCACTTGAACGTTGGGGTCTGGCGTGGTTTGTGTTGCTTGTGGGCCAGGGCTGGGAAAACCAGAGAATCTGGTGTGTAGGAGATGGCTCCTACATGGCTCCCCATGGGCATGTCACCTCTGCTCAAATGCCATGGCCTGGGAAGGGGATGCACTGTATCCTGCTGTCAGGGCTGGGGCTGGCACCTGGAGGGGGCATATTTCCAGTCTCATTGTGTCCTAGGGCAGGGTGCCAGATGGTCAGAAGACAATGCAATGGGGAATGGTTTTAAACTGGAAGGAGACAGATTTTGATTAGATACTCAGAAGAAATTCTTCCCTGTGAGAGTGGTGAGGCCCTGGCACAGGTTGCCCTTGAACACATCCCTGGAAGTGTTCGAGGCCAGGCTGGATGGAGCTTGGAGTAACCTGTTCTAGTGCAAGGTGTCCCTGCCCATGGCAGGGCATGGAATAAGATAACTGTTAAGGTCCTTTTCAACCCAAACCAGTCTCTGATTCTACAATTCCAAGACCTTTAGGTAAATGGAAGTATTTTGTGGCCTGAGAGCGGGATGGGTCCTGGGGCTGTGTGCTGCTCCTTCAGCTCTGCCATCAGTAGGACCCTCGGTGTGAGGCTGTGTGTGTCCCGAGGGGGCTGTGGGGTTGTGCCAGGGCAATGGGATACCTGCCCCACACAGGCAGCTCTCTGGGCAGAGACTCTGAGGCTGCAAGTTCAGTGCCCCATGCTCAGCCAGTTGCAGTAAGGCAGAGGGAGGCAAATTTCTCTTTATCTCTGAGCTGCACCTTTCTGAGCAAATTAAAAGGGCTTTGACACGTTAGCAAACTCCTATTGCATGGCTGTAATGACCGATTTCTCAGTTCTGCCTGGCTCTCCCTCAGCTGAACCTTTTAAAATTAGCTGAAAATGAGCAGCCGGAGAGCAGGAATGTAAGGGAGCAGAGGGGTCGCCTGGGCAGCCCTCCCGGGAAGAGCTCTGCTAATGAAGCTTTTCTGAAAATGAGTCAAAACCATAACTACATGAGAATACTGAGGCTTGAGGGTGTAAAATCCCCCGGTGAGGTGCACAGGGTGGAAGAGTGACTCCTTGTGGTCCTGGACCACAGTGTGATAGGAACATGGGCTCACAGGCAGCCAAAGCCAAGGATTTCTACTTCTTCCTCAGATTATTTGAAAAAGCCCATGAAGCATAAAGACAGGGCAAAACAGTCATGTTTGTTCTGCAAAGAGTTGCTTTCTTTCTCACTTTCATCGAAGTCTACCATTTCTGCATACAAAAAGAATGGAATTCATTATTAAAGCTGAATTACTATGGCATTTCAAAGGGAAGATAAAATTTATGACCAGAGATGCTGTTAAAAAATATTCCGTATAATAATTGTGCAGTTATTATGGGCAGAAATGAAAGTAAGGGTTCATTAAAAGAAAATTACCATGAAACAGCAATAAATAAAATAAAGACATGGTGATTGCGCAACCCATCCTGCCCGTGTGCAGTGGGTGCAGGGCCCAGGGGGTGTCCTGGAGCAGCCCTTCACATCTTGCTCTTTGTCTCCCGTCTGGAGCTCAGACACGGTGAGAACAGAAGGGCAGGGAGTGCTTTGACTGGAAGCCGGTACAGCCATGCCCAGCTGCCACAAGCCAGGAGTTTACACTTAGACCAGCATTTCCCAGCAAGGGGCGTGAAAAAAGGTCTGCAAGACAAAGGGATTTCCCCCAGCGCTGGGGGAGAGATCCCATTTCCCTCAGTTTTCCTTGGAGAGGTGAAGTGGCTGCGTTCCAAAAGCTGGGCGGTGTTTGTCGGCGAGTGTGGGGACCTGACAAGGTCTGCAGGGACACTCGTAGTGACACGGGTCAGCTCCCCCAGCCCCCCTGTGTCAGTGGGGGTGGGTGGGATCCCCAGCAGGATCCTCCAGCAGTGACCAGGGGTGAGGCAGAGCTGGGAGCTGTGACTGGATGGGCAGGATGAGGCTGGCAAATGCAGGGTGGGTTGGAGCAACTGCCAGGCCTCCTGTGCTGGGAGATGGTTGAGTGTGGGCTTGTGCTCACAGGTACCTGCACCAGCAGCACCAGGACACATCATTCCCCGCAGCCCTGCATGTCCTGCTTGCACCTCCTTACAAGCCTTTCCTCTGGTGACAGCTCCTGGGGGCTCGTGCCTGCAATCCGGAATGTGGAAGGTGTCCTGAGCCCAGGATATGGAGCAGCCAGGAACGCCCTGATGTCTGCTTACCTGCACCCATTTTGGGATGCCACACTGCAGGAATGCAGCTTCCCTGTCCTCTACCCAGCCTGGCTCCCATTTGCTTGGGAATAAAAGCCTGTTCCTGGTGACCCAAGGGACCCAGGGCATGCCCATGCGTGGCTCTGCGCTGCTTCTCCAGTGCTCATTAAGCAGCACCTGCAGGGATCTCTGGGGTCATGGGAATGAAGTCTCTCAGCCCTTTTTGGCTGATTTGTATTGTGCTTGTGTGGGCCATTACCCAGCCAAGGCATTGATTTGAGATGCTGACCAGCTCTAAACTCTGATCCCAGAGGTGATCGGCCAACACAGTACTATTTTCCTTAATATTTTAATGGCAGTAGGAGGGGGAGTGACAGAGCAGCCTGGATTGGTGATAAACACCGTGACATTTCTCTGCCACTGCAGGGTGGAAACGCCATCCTGATCCTTCTTCCTCCAGGCAGAGGGTGGTGGGTGATGGCGAGATGAAGGCATTGATTGTAGCTGCGGTCGGAGGTGGTGGTGCTCTGCTTGAAGCCAAAAGCAGCACAATGCACCATCCTCTCTTGTAGCAAAGTGCATCTCATTATCAGCTGCAATTAGCTAATGTGCTCGTTAGTTTCAATAAAGCTCTTGGCTTGGCCGTGGCAAGAGGGGATGAATTTTGGAGGGTAGGACAGGTGTGAGGGCTGTTAGGAGCAAGACCCCAGATGCAAGAGGTGTGGAGCAGGACCCCAGCTTTTCCTTACAGGTGGGCTGGGCAGATGCTGTGCCCAGACACCTGTATGTCACCAGCAGCCCTGGGGGTGATTCCGAGGGCTGGGACAGTGCTTCACATGCCGGGTTCTCCTGGTGCCTTGGTCACAGCTCACACCAACAGTGGTGCCCAGGGCAGTGGGCAGGAGGTGGTCTAGGGTCTCTTCTCAAGGCACTGGGCAGCAGATGGCCTGGGTCTCTGAGGTCTGACGGTAGCTGTTTCTCCTCCTGCAGTGCATGTAGAGCCTGGCACATGCGAAGTCATCGCAGCTCACCGGTGCTGCAATAAGAACAAGATCGAGGAGCGCTCTCAGACAGTGAAATGCTCCTGTTTCCCGGGGCAGGTGGCAGGGACAACACGGGCGGCTCCCTCCTGCGTGGATGGTGAGTACCCTATGGTGCAACCCCATCCTTTTCAATCCCTGACCTCATCTTCACATCTGGTTAAGCTGGTGTGTGGTTTCCATGCCCCTGGCATTAACAGAGGAGACCTGCCCAGGGATCCTGCAGCAGAGCAGTGGGGAAGAGGGCACATTTTGGGGACACTCTCTCATTGGACACTCAGACAGTTGGTGTGGCTGTGTTATCCCACTCTGCAGCCCTGGGCTATGTACTCTGGGGGAGTTACTGGGGTTGCAGCATCGCTGTGCTGGGGTCAAATCTGCAGCAGTGATCCCTGCACGTCTCCTCACTGCACTGCCACAGCTGGAAGCAGGGATAGGATTCCAGCCACGCAGTACCTTCACCTGCAAGGAGTACCAACCAAAACTCAAACTGTGAATGTTTTATCAAATGCTATCACGTGCCATGACCAAAGAGCCATCAGGAGCACCAGCAGCCCCTGCCAGCGTGGTACTGATTTGCGTGACAGCCAGTGCCCTGTGAGTGCAGTTCTGTGCAACACCAAGAAATGCCAGAATGAGTTGTCAGCTGTTGTCCCCAGCAGCTCAGGTCACATTGTTCCTAAATACAGGAGAGCCTGCTCTGGTTGTCCAAACTGGAGGCGTGAATCATGAGATCCTAATAGAGCAGAGTGGTAGGAGACAATCCCTTTGCTCTGTAATTGGAGCCTGGAACGGGTTATTGAATAGTACTGCTCTCACTGGGAGTGAGGACATTGCGCTTTTTACCTGGGGTAGCGAGAGAAAACCGGGTGCTCCGGAGGCAGGGGGAGCAGTTGGGTCAGGTGAGGCCAGGCAGGTGACGAGCAGCTCATTGTCCAGGGCTCCTCGATGTGGGCTATGCTGGAGAGAGGGGCTGTATCTCCTGATGTCACCCAAGGGTGGGCAGAGCTTGTCCTCCACACCCTGTGCTGCAGCCTGGTCACTGATCTCCTCCTCTCCCCCAGCCTCCATCGTGCTGCAGAAGTGGTGGTGCCAGATGGAGCCATGTCTCGATGGGGAGGAATGCAAAGTGCTTCCTGACCTCTCAGGATGGAGCTGCAGCAGTGGCAACAAAGTGAAGACAACCAAGGTACATCCCTGGCAGGTGATGGGGGGAACCCAGCTGTGCCTTCCCCAGCCTGGGGCAAGCAAAACCCAGAAGAGCATCCCAAAACAGTTCTGTGGGGAAGGAGAGAGCTCCAGCTCCTTCAGGGCACACGCTGTTTGATAAGGACTCACCAAAGCAGAGCAGAGGGTCTGGGCTGTGCACTTGTCACTGGTGCTGGAGGGGCTGGCAGGCATACCACAACCCTGAGGGTATGCCACGGCTTTTCCAGTTGAAAATTCTTGACGGGAAGCTTGGTGTTGGATGGCTCAGGCCCTGAGCAGACATACTAGGTGTGTCTCTGTAGCATCCCCAGGCTCCCAGGGTGTCCAGGTTGCTCCCCAGAACCACCCGCTGCTCCAGGGCAGCAGGTTGCCCTTCCCAACCCAGTGACATAGCCCTTAATCTGTCCCCATTCCCCATCTGAGGTAACCATTTGTGACAGAGCACTACATGATTATTATTTTCATGGCTTGCTGAATGCCCCAAAGAACAAGGTGTAATTAAAATTTTATCAAACTCATTAGTAATTACATATATGCCATGGTTAATCAGTTGCATAATTTTGTAATCATTGTTCCTACTGTTGAGTGTAATTATTCTTTATGCTTTCGTTTTCCTCGCCCCACATCCCCCACCACAAAATTATTGTATTAAGCAATGTCGGGATTTTTTTCATTGCTGCTATTATTTCTGTGCACAGAAAGCACTTTCTTGCTGAGGTGTTTTTATGGACATCCAAAAAGGTTCCTCCAGTCCTGAGCATCCATAACTGACCAGTAACTGCAGCCCTACGTTGAGCTGGTTGTCTTTTTCCCATTTTAGTGTTGTTTGGTTGGTTTCCCGCAGCTACTAACTTAGCCCAAAGCCTCTGCTCTGGTTTTGCTGTCTTGAATTCTCCCTGGGGCCATTCCCCTCTGGAATGGGAGTAGGACTCTGGAGCTTCTGCTCTCCTGCCTCATCCAGCAGACCCATCCATGGCCAATCTCCTTTTGGGTGCCGTGCCCTCCCTTAGGGAGGTGGCAGTTTGGAAACACAGCCCTGTGTTTTCAGAAGGACTTTTGGTAACTTTGGGTGACTTTAGTGACTTTGGAATGGTGCCAAAGGGCTGGATTTGCATCTCAGTCCCCTGTGCAGACGGACCTCAGTCGGAGCTGCAGCCAGAGCACAGAAATCACAAACCATCCATAAGGTAACATTTGGAATGACCACTCCATTAAATGAAAGTAAAGAGCAAATCTAATTTGCACCTCTTGAGGCTGTTTGCTGATAATTCATGGATGGGGAATCAGCTGGATGCATTGGATAACTTCTCCTCTCCTACGCAGGTCACTCGATAGCCTCCGTGCAGCGCGGCACTGGCTGACCAGCCTTGGCGTGGGTCCTGGGGCTCCCGTGAGCAGCAGGATGTGGCCCAGTGCCTGCAGGGGTGGGATGCTCCAGGGCCACCATCCTGCACCCACCAGCAGGACTGTGACAGGTACTGGATCAGAGCAGCCGGTGAGCCCCAGCTTCCCCGGAGGCTGAAGGCAGGGACCCCAGTGCAGCTGCCAGAATCCCATCACTCCACGATTTCCTCCTTTTCTGTGGACACGTTCACCAAGCAAGAAACGGGCTCGTTTTCCAATCCTCCTAAATAAAATGCTCCATCTATGTAAGAGCTGTTGACAATACAGAGACAGACAGGCAGCAGGCCCGCAAAATGGGCTTTGATCTGAATAGCTGAAATCATTGCTGTGAGTCGGCTTTCCCTATCTCCCGAGATGCTGAATCCAAGTTGCAGTCAGGAATCGGGAAGTCAATGGTTATGTGAAACCCTTCCCCATGTGGCTCCAGGCTCCTGGCCCACGTGTTCCTAGGAGCAGCCGCTGAGTTCCAGCCTGATCCTGAGTCACTGGGGGCTGCTCTGCCCTCGGAGCACTGGGCTTTCCCTGCCCCACCACCTTCCTGATATGACCACATGCAACAGATGTGGCAGCGTAGCCAGAGGGTGTCTGACACCCTGTTGGCCCACAGGGATGGTGAGATATCTGCATGGCGCATGCTGCTGGTTTCTCCTTCCTTGGTAAATGCATTAATCAGGTTGCAAATTTAATGTTTTCCACCATGCAAGTCCCAGGCACTGAGTTTCTGCTTGTGTTTGCAATTGAATTTCAGAGTTGTGTGAGGGGATCGCTCTGTCAGCGGCTCTGGGGTGTCTGGGGCATGCAGATGCCCAGCCAGGGCCTCAGACCGAGCCAGGTTCTGTTGCATTAATCCAAAATAAAGAAAAATGTACCACCTCCTGGCCCTGAGCTCATGACCTTCTTCAGGACACACCATTTCCTGTGGTGCGGCAGCTCAAGGTGGGGGAGAATGTGAGCTCTGTGCCCCTGAAGTCAGAGGTGCTTGGGACCCTGGGGCTGTGGGACCAACAGCTCCAGCACTGCTCTGGGACTGCTCTGGGACCCTGCAGGGGACGTGCTGGCTCAGGAGGGGCTGGAGATGATGTGAGGACCATGGCAGTGTCGAGGTCAGTGGTGTATTTGCTGCCACCTGCCTCCTGCCCTGGTTCCCACCATGGGATTCATTATTAAGACATTTTTGTAATGGGGTATGTAATACCCTGTCCAGATGTGATGTAAATACCAGACTGTGAAATAATAAATTCATTTTAATCTCTGCAGAGGATCTTTTCACTCAGCAGCGAAGGGAGGCTCCAGGAGTGCTTCTCATGCCGACTGGATCTGAGGTGAAGGGGGTGGGGACTCTGCCCTGGCCATTCCAATCCCAACCAGCTTGTCCAGCTGTGGCTCTGGAGGAGAGCTGAAAGCTTCTTGTGGCAACAAAAGGCTGATTAGCTCATAGCGATCCTAAAGAAAAGTGCATTCGTTTCTACAGGATGCTTTGCTGAGAGCTTCTCTTGTCCTGTCCCTCCACCTTTGTGTACCCCTACCCAAGGCCAGACTGTGACTGTAAGTTCCCCACCCGGAGTCCTGTCCCCTCTGAGATCCCAGGCTGTTGAATGCGGAGTGGGAATCTGTTATTTCCAGTAGCAAACACCAGGCTGTAGATGGGAGCATCCCTGCTTGGCTGGAAATTTTCATAGTTGGCTCATAATGTGAAGGATCCACTCTGCGGAAGTGATGAGCTTGACACCTACATTGATAGAAAAATATTTTATTGTCTGCATAATAGGCACCCTTGGAGCTTATTTTTCACTTACTGCAGTCCACAGTTTAGTGAGGAAATAGCCCCTTGGTGTCTCTGCTGAGTGCTGACCTCGCTGCTATCACATCATCAGAGTACACAAATACTGCAAATTGCTACTCCTCTCCTGGCAGGTAAATGCATTTCCAAGGAAAAAGCTGCAGCCTGCAGGACTGCTGGTGTTATCTCTGTCTCCTGAGCAGCCAGGGAAGGATGCTCCTGCCACAGCTTCTGGCCCTCTGCCTTTCTTCCACTCACTGTATTTTCAGTGCTTTCCTTTAGGCAAGTGGGCAAACGCCCCTAGCAGGAGCAATAAGCCAAGGAAGAGAGTGATGGTGATGGGAACATCTCTGGGCTGAGGCAAGGACTTTGATGCCCTGTCTCTTCGCTGCCTCAGTGGGACAATGCCACCTGCGTGGTCCCCAGCTACCTCGGACACCCTGATCCCTTCTCTCTACGTGTGACCACACTGCTGGTCCCTAGACAGATCAGCCCTTGTGGCTGCATCAGCAGCTTGGAGACCCCAAGCTCCCAGGCCAGGGTCCCAGGTCCACCCTGCCCAAGTCCTCCTCAAGCTCCATCTTGGCACAGCTGTGCAGTAACTGTTTGGGAGCTTGCACAGACAAGATTTGAAGTTGCCTGAGGGGTGATTAGTCAGAGGAAACTGTCACAGTTAACATACTTTCAATATCATCTCCCTGGGTATTATAATTACACCCCATTCAATTAGTCTCCAGGGGAAAAAAAGCCTTTTGTATTAAGATTTGGTGGAGAATTATTAGAGAGTGAATTAAAAGACAAGGATTCCATTTTACCTCAAAATACTAAAAGCATAATGCATAAAATGCCCCTAAATTACAAGCTGACTAAATTTAGAGCTGTGCTAGGAGGTGAAATGAAAGGTAGAATGAAACCCTTTGAGCAGTACAAGGTGCAGTATTATCAGAGAAATAAGATGGAAACATAATTAACCACCCGGCATTATGCTGAAAGATGGCAAATTGAAATGGGAGACAAAATTAGGTGAAATTGCAGAGCGGGCTCATTAATTTCTGCTTTATAAATCAGTGCTACCTGTCAGCAGTGATGCCAAGCCATTCCAGAGCAGGAGCTTTCCAAGGGATGCTGCTCACAGGGACCTCACCTTGTCCCAGTTGGGGCTGCTGTGCTCCCCTGGATGGTGAACTGTGTGTCACTGTAGGAGAAGGTGATACCTCCAAGGGTCACATCTTTGGTGCCCTTTCCTTCGCCCAGCCATGGTGCATTCAGGCCAGATCTGGTCTGTCCTCTTCCCCAAAAGCTGGTTCCCTTTCCCTGATGCTTTTGCTGCTCCAACTAGTGCCACCCTTGTGACATTTGCCAGTGTTGCTCCTATGGCATCTCATAGGGAACCTACCATCAGTGGCCTCTTGCCCTGATGAGTTGAAGTCCAGTTTAGGGCTGGGGGAACATTTTCTTTAACTGTGCTGAATTTCTTCCTCTCAGGCTTAATTGGCTCCCGTTCCCTGTAACCCCTGCCCCCTCCACCCTTCTGCCGTTGCTCTGCTTGCTCCTCTCTGCCCATTTGCTTTATTGCTGCTTTTCAATGAATTCGAACAAGAAAAGAATTGTCTTTTCCAGAGGTAGAAAGATTTCTGTTTGAATCACCTCAGCTATGCAAAAAACATCCCTGTGCATCTCCCATGCTGGGCTTAGGAATGGAGAAACCTGGAACTGGCTTATCAGATGAGAAACAGAACCTGTCTTGTCCAGCTTGCGGGATTCACAGAGGTGGCAGGTGCATGTGACTGTTCTGGCACTCGTGTGTTTGGACATGAGCACATTGGTCAGGTTTTTTTTCTACTTTGCCAATACCTTTCACTGAGAGACTACTTTTTTTTTCCTCTCTGGCATGTTTGTAAGTAGATATACTCCTGTTTTGGATATGTGAAGCAAATGGCTTCAGCATCCAGACATGCTGCCCCATCCCGCCAGCATTCAGGAATGTGGGGGGATGTGGGGACATGTGGCTGTGGGGACATGGGGCCATGGGCACCTTCCCCATTGCCTCGCATGCCATGGGATTCCATCAGAATCACCAAGATAAAATTACAACAGCACGGTGTTTGCTCTGGTTAATACACTGTGATGGGGCTGTTTGAAGCATTAGATGGCTCTTCCAAAAATGCATCCTCATGTTTTATTCAAATGTGCATTTGTGGAGATGTTCTTAGGGGAATGAATAAAATATTCATTCAGATGCTACTGTGCAATAAAAGCAGTCAGGGCATGCTGCTGGGTCGGGGCTGCCAGGCAGCCTGACTCCTGATGGGCCCCAGGAGGATCCCTGGGGATCACAGAATCATAGAATATCCTGAGCTGGGAGGGACCCACAGGGATCATCGAGTCCAGTTCCTGGCCCTGCACAGGACATCCCCAAGAACCCACCATGTGCCTGGTATGGATGAGGGATGGTGGCCCTTGCTGCCACGTGCTTGGGAGACCCCAGCCCTCTCCAGAGGCTCTGGCACAGCCCTCCACATGGAACTTGTGGATCCATCTGGCCCTGGAGCAGTCACTGCTGAACAGGATGGTGAGGCACTGGCACAGGGTGCCCAGAGAAGCTGTGACTGCCCCATCCCTGGAATTGTTCAAGGCCACATTGGATGGGGCTTGGAGCAATCTGGTCTGGTAGAAGGTGGCCCTGTCCATGGCAGGGGCAGAACAAGTAATCTTTAAGGTCTCTTCCAGTCCAAACCATTCCAGGGTTCTATGATTCTGCTGCTGCCCATTTACTTCTGTCCCGGGTCAGTCCCTCTGTGCCACACTCAGGCAGCCTGGGGAGACTTGCAGAGGTGGCACTCCACCAGAGAGCAATGTCCATGTCCCATCTTGCTGCAGTCAAAGCCCCATGCCTGACTCCCATCCCAAGCTGGCAGGAAAAGTCAGGAGTCCCAAGTGCCCTATGTCTCTCCTGTCCATCTCCACATCTGGATCCCTGCACGCTTGGCAAAGCCAGATCATAGAATCACAGAATCATGCTTTCCCCTCACCAGGAGAAAGGTGTGAGGACATGAGGGGCTGCATAGACATGGGCTCATCCTGGGCAGACTCTGCTTACTACCTGCATCAGGGACTAAATAGGGGCTCATTTTTATAAAGTGTTTTCTGGCCTTGTTTTCCTGCTGGGGCAGCTGCAGTCGCCGCAGCAGAAACAGAGCCATTGGCTGGGGCAGAGCAGAGAGGGAGGATGCAATTTAATTTGTGCATTTCCCAGCTTGTTAATCTCCCGATTTACTGCTGGTATTTTATTTCCGTAGCACTGCTTCATAGTAAAGGGATTAGCCTGGACCATAGGTCTGCTCTGATGCTCATCTACTAGGGATTACTGAGAAATTTTGCAGTTAGCTAATGGGTCAAATAGGTAGAAATGAAAATATGTGCATGGTTTTGTCGACATTTGCAGGAGCATTCAGTCTGTGACCTAGCACTGGCTCTCCTGCTCCATTCAGCATCCCCTGCTTCCTGTGTCATGAAGGTCCTGATCCACTGCTTCCTGTTTCACAGGGTTCCCAACACCCTGTTAATACCCGATAACCCTCACAGGGGTTCCAATGCCCTGCTGTTGGGCCCAGAGCCCCAGAGCCAGGAGCCTCAGCACCTCTCCATTGTCAGGGTGTTGGATGCTGTGGCGGCAGCCAGCTGTGCCTCCAGCTGCCAATGCTGGCCGTGGTCAGGAAGTGTAAAATCCCTTGGGCAGTGTGTAAAATCCCTGTGAATTGTGGTTTGAATTTTTCCTGTGCACATCAGTGCCACCAGAGGTTAATATATTAGCAGGCTGACCTGGATACAAGTCAGACATCCCTAATAAATGCCTGCTAACTGAAAACACAGACAAATTAGCACATGCTCCATTTCCTTCTAATGATGTGCTTTACTCTGGTCTCAGCTTCCCCACCTGTGTCAGGAGCCAGGTGCGCCTGGAGTTCTGTGAAGTAGGACTGGCCACCTCCCTTGTGTCACCTTCTCCGTGGTGCTCCCAGCCCAGCCTGGTCCTCTGAGCCACCAGGAGTGAGATCCTACAGGCAGAAAGATGCATAATTGATTTATTGGTAACATGATACAGTGCACGGAGCCAGGATTAAGTAATGATCCTATTAAACACTCCTGGATGTATTCATATTTGCAAGCTCTAAGTCAATCAATTATTTAAATAAAATAATATTTAAATACCCTGGAAATCCTGTATTTATTACAGGGGCTGAGACCATGTTCATCAACAACAATAATAAATATTGTGGATACTCAGTTCTATAAGGAAATTATTCTATGAGTTGTGAAAACTGTGCAGGAACTGCAAGGCTGGAAGGACATGAATATGGATCAGCAGGATTATTAC
Organism: Corvus moneduloides; assembly: GCF_009650955.1. NCBI lineage: Eukaryota > Metazoa > Chordata > Aves > Passeriformes > Corvidae > Corvus > Corvus moneduloides. The sequence continues at coordinate 7,093,338 of NC_045499.1, forward strand.
ACACACCAGCACCAGGGGACAAAATTAGTGTGTAAAATTCCCTGCAAAGACAAAATGTAAAATACGAAAACTTTTGGAATCATTCCTAATAATGAAATTTTGATTAGAAAGCCAGGATCATGCATAAGTTACTGAATCCACTCTGCGGGCCAAACAGCGTGTTGAATCCATGAATCTGGTTGAGAATATTTTGGCTTTGAAGAGAATTTTGGCTTTGCAGTGGACACAGGGGTTCCCGATCCATCCAGGATGCAGGTGGACCATGGGCCTGAGTGCTGGGCTCTGGACACACAAAATTGACTGACCTGACCTGACCTGGAGGAGGACAAAGAGGAAGAGGAGGAGGAGGATGAGACTGACTGCCTGGTGAGGGGTGTCTTTCTGAGACATCCTCCGTCGGGTACGTGCATGACCATGCTGAGGACAGCAATCTTCCGTCAGGGTTTTCTGCTCTTACATAGCAGGGAAACCAGAATATAAATTATTTAAGCAGGCAGAAGATAATTAACTCTAATCAATCTGGACTCTGCTCAGGTTATAGCTCTGAAACAGCATTAATCTCATTAATTACTTAATATTACTAACACAGTTTTCAGTGAGTTCAACAATGCATTCAGTGAATCCAACATTGAGCAATAGATGTAAAGCAATTGATTCTGAGTTGAAAAGCCTTGTGGTACTGCAAATCTGACCATTTTATTAATCAAGTTATCACTTTTAGGGCATTGAAGAAGTAGCGACTCAGTCTCATGGGGAAATTTTTTCATTTCGATGATGGGTTATTCTGGGATTGCATTAGAGGGTGTTATTTCAGAAATATTAAGAAAGAAGAATTTAGGTTAGCGGGATGTCTGGTAAACAGTTATTTAAATTATGGGGTGACCGTTTAGATTAAAAGCCTGGTTTTGACTGAGGAATTGCAGCTTGTGTCTGGCTCTGAGGTGAACCACCCCACCAGACGATTTGGGCAGGATTCCATCCAGGAGTCTGGGAACATAAGCACTAGGCAATGCCTTCCATCCCTCTCATGGTGCCTTTGCTCATGCTTTGGTCTCTGTTTGGTGGCCTGACATGGGCTTATGAGCATCAGCATCCATCGCTGTGAGGTGCAGCTCCCACTGGGACTGGGCTGGAGATGTGCCAGACAGGAAGGAAGGTTGGACTGAATCAACTCCCCTGTAAACACCAACCAACATTTCAAGCCACCAGACAACCCAGTCCGTTATTTTCCAGTCATTCTGCTGTGCAAATCACAGCAACCTAGAGAAATGAAAAGGTGAGAACACATTATTGATTAATTACTTAGTCATCTCCAAACAGTTATTGAGCCCAGACACGACTTTGACAAATTACTCCTCAATTTTTGTGACCGATACACAATTTGATTAATGCAGTTTTACAGTAGTCCTGTCAGAGGGTGACAGAGAGTCTGATTCCAGTGCCTGGCAAAAGGCAATGGTGTCATGGTCTCCGTATCTGGTGGCACTTGCAAATGGTCAGCCGAGACATCATTATGCGATGTGATATTTTGTTTGAAAGGAACAGTGGCTTAATAAATTGAGCTGAAGGCGAAATATCAACATTATCTGATCAGACTGACACTGAAAACTGTGAGCTGGTACCCTTGCCATGCAGGGTGTCTGAACACTGAACCACCCAATGTCAGTGTCAGGAGATTGATATTGGCTGATGGCAAGGAGACTTCAGAGCTTTGCCCACCTAAGTGTCTGCCCTGCAGAGCCCTGGCACAGGGATGGCCCTGGGCAGACACCTCTCCCACTTCAGCCTCATCTCTGCCTTTCTTGGAGCTGATATTGCTTCTGGGAAAAGGCAGGAGTGAGCTGTAACACTGTGGGGTCTGGTCAATATTTGGTTAAGGTTCGGGTATGGCTTTTCCACCTTCACTTTGAATCGGAAACCTTGCACAGCAGAGCCCAAGAAGTGCAAGCAGAGCAAACCTCCCATTTCCACAAGGAAATGTTGTTAAAATCCTGTGCAAGAAATAGGAGGATTAACGACCTGTGGCTACAGTGCCTGGAAGTCCTCATCTGCAGCATCCCTCACTTTAAATCCTCAAGAGCAGCACCTGTGGAGCAGGACAGTGGGGCAGGGGAGAACAGGGGTCTCTCTAACAAATAGCACTGGGGATAACAGGGAGCGCTGGATGCTGAAAAAGGCCCTTCTTGTAGACCAGAAGGCAAGTGGCATCGTAAAGAAGGATTTCACACTATTTAAGCAATAAAATCCCCACTGGCTGCCTGGGGAAAGTCGCGTTTTACCGTGGAAAAATTGTGATGTGACAACAGTGACTGTCAGGCGCCGTCCCCATAAAGACTCATTGTGAAAGGAAAAGCCAGATGAGCCAGTGTCGTAATGGTTCTTCACAGACATTAATTACTTGTCTGTGGCACATCCCTGCCTTGGAGCAGGGACTTGGAAATGTGCCACCAGATGCTGGGAGTGAAAGAGAACTAATCTGCCTCCTCTGGGGCTGGGAGGGGAGCGCTGATGCCTGTCAGGTGTCCCTGTCCCTGCCTCTGTCGCTCAGCCCAACCCCTCCTGCCTCAGGCTGGCTGCTCCCTGATTCCCATCGTTTGGGGGAATGGGCAGGGGTGAGTGCTGAGGGTCCCATCGCTGGTGCTCAAGCAGGTGGGTCTGTGTGTGCCAGGACACGGGTGATGACTGATGCCACAGTCACCACTTCCAAATCAATATTCCTAGAAATGTCCATCACTCATACCCCACCCAGTGATTCTGCTTTTCTCTCTGCAATAATCAATTATTTACTTTTTAAGCAAACTGACTTTTTGCTCCCTTGAAAACCATTTCCCCAAGTTCCCCTCAGTGCTCCATGTACGTTATGTGTTTAACAAGTGTCATGCTCTGTGCTTTTCCCTCAGAGTCCATGTGCAGAGGGTTTTCCTGCTGCTTGTGCTCACCACGGGGTTGCTGATGAGGTGTTGGTGTGGTCACTCACTCCAGTATGAACTGTTTCTGCACCTTCATCTCTTCTGTTAGCACCTGTGCCATTTGAGACCTTGTCTGGAAAGCTGATGCCTGGAGCAAGGAATCCAGGATGATGCACAGGGAATGGAGACTCTTAAAGGCAGCAAGGCAATTCATTATTATTTTAACTGCTCTGCTGGTATAAATTCAGCTTTAATGAAATAATATGAAACCAGTGGTCTGGTGCAAAATGAGCACAGGGATGGAGCTTATGTCATACTGTAGTGTCCCAGTGGTGAGTTTTTAAAGAGAAGCTGCATTTCAGGCAGAGCTCTGGATGTCAGATGGTTTTCACTGTACCACTTCCAAATGCAGTACAGCTGCCTCGGAGCCAGGAGCTGGAGATGTGCCACCAGATGTTGGGAATTAAAGGGAACAAGCAAATCTGTATCTTAAAAAAGAAGCCACTGTTATTTGGGATGGGGCCACGGGACTTGGCATCGGGATCCCTCTTCCATTAATCAGTATTTGTGTTGGGTTTAATTAGTTTTGATTGCAGTTTACAGATGTAAATGTGTCTCCCATGGCATCTCCCTCACCTCCTGGGAATATGAAATGAGTGTTTAGTGTAACAGCAATTGGAGCAATGCACAGGAAGGAAAACAAACAGAAGAGCTTCATGTACATCCACAGAGCTTCTGGTGATCTCCACCTCAGTCTGTGGTAATAAACAGAAAAGGGAGAAGATCCTCAAGAAGAGAAGGGAAAGGAGCAAGGAACCCCATCTTGATGCTCCTGGAAAGCAGTGTCTGATGCTCTGAGGAAAGGTCCAAGGACCATCTCTGTGCCAATGTGAAGTCTGCAGGAGTTATCCATCAAGTTGTGCTCTGCGGGAGGAATCACAGCTGTGCAGGAGGAACGTGTGCCATGAACAGCCCAGCAGTGACACGGAGGACACCTTGCATCAAGCTGTGAGGTCTCTCGTGTCTGTCAGATGAAGAAAGAATTCCTCACCAGGAGGTTAATGTGCTTGATTCACCCCCCCCCACAGGAATATCATCTTTCTTATTAGTGTTTGCCGTTTTATAGTTTAATTAAGGTCACCCAGTGGGCCTGTAAATGACATCTAAATTAATAGCCTGCAATATCTGCCAGCCAGATCAGGCTTACAGTGGAGTCGGTACCCCAGGAGGAGAGTGAGAACGGAGACGTGAGGCACACCTGGAGTTCTTCATCTGCAAGGAGAAGAGGTCGGTGCTGATTCCAGTGTGCTCCTGTGTGTGACAGGAGCATCACAGCTCTGCCTGTGGGTGCTGCGTGTCCCCAAGGAAGGTGCGATTTGATATTGGCATCCCAGATTTACACTTTGACATTTACTCCCAAACCGTGAGATAGAGCAGAGGCCACCTCACCAGCCCATAAATCGGGATGTGTGTGATCTAACAGCCTGCTTGTGACTCATCAGTGTACTCAGATCCATCTCTTGTGATTTACAACTCAGCTTGGTGACTTATTTCGAGTCAGTCAAGTTCAGAGACAACCTATAACTCAGACCCAATCACGTATTCATCAGTGACACAGGACTTGGATAACTTGGGGATAACTTCAGAATTAATTGTGTTACTTATGAAGTTGATGACATGACTAATCAATTGCTACATGGCAAATAAATCAGCGAGACACCTGAGAAATTAATAATCTTTTTTTTGTTGTTAGAAACTTCATATGCCTTATAAATCAGACATTGGAACAGCTTGTTTTACATCAAACCCATACTTGGAAAATGGCCTTTTGGGGAGAATATATATTTATGGAATATCTGTCCTGAACTGGTTAAAGGAGTTAAAGAAAATGTAAGGGCAGTGGGTTGAACATTTTATTTTACAATCATTATCTGTGTGCAAGCAATGAACTAAGAACTTGCCACAGTCATGGCTCAGTGGTTCGGGTCAGTGCAGGGCATGGTGTCGTGTCCAGAGCGGAGGCATGAGCCATCCCCTCTATCCCCACAATCCCCGCCATCCCCATCCTGGGGATGAGCTCCCATCTTACCCCTGGGCTCTCAACCAGAGCTGGGAAGATGTGCAAGGAGTTGACCTTCAGATCAGATCAGGTTGGATGAGGCTTGGAGCAACCTGGTCTAGTGGAAGAAGGTGTCCCTGCCCGGGGCAGGGGATGGAACCAGATGAGTTTTAAGGCGCATTCCAACGCAAACTATTCTGGGATTCCGTGATACTTCCCAAGCTGCACACAAAACATCCTTTCTCTGGAGCTCAGCAGTGCTGCTGTCATCCTGTCAGCCCCCTGCTCACCAAGAGTAACAGATCTGCTCTTAATGATAATAATCAATACATTCAATGAAGAATCAGATTTTATTTAATGTGCAATTTACTTAGATCCTGACACCTCTAGATTTATTAAAGCAATTCTTGTACATTGACTTGGTACTGATTGATTCCTTGAAATGCATTTTAGTGGGGATTTAAAATCCCAACAAGATAGACATTTTCTATATCCTGCATTTAAACTGCTACAAATGCAATGTGTTCTTATCAGTAGGTGTCCCTTTAGAATACAGAATCACCTCACTTTTGTTCTATACATAAAATGCATGGAAGAGATTATTCAGGACATATTTAAAGGATGGGTTTTTTAATGAATCTGTGGGCAATAAAGCATAAATTACGCATGGAAATGTAAAATCTAATCAAATTAGTTGCATAAGTAAAGCCATATGTGCAGGAGTTCCACTCATGAAAAAAAAGCAAATTAAATAAAAGCATTGGAGATTATTTGAATACATAAAGTAGATATTTAAAGTATTTCCTTAAGAAACTCAGCCTGCACAAAGCACTGTCATTAATAAAATGAGGAAAGTTGCCAGTAAATATTTATATTAGCAGCTTTAGATGGAAAACCGAAACTCCAGGCAGAAGATCTAAGATTTCCCATCAGATGCAGCTCTGAGACTTGCTGGTTTCTTGCTGCTCTCCCCAGTGGAGTGAGATTTTTGGATGGCTCTGCCTGGCTTTATGTGGAGGGATCCCCTGGAACCCAGGGAGAGAGCTTTTGCAGAAGCATCTTTTAAAGACCTCTGCTTACAAGAACTTCTCACCCTAACTGGAGGCCTTAAACTCAATTTCCCTGTGTGAAGAGCTTGGTGAGGGGTCATCGCCTCCTTTCTCCAAAGCCCTTTGGAACTGCCAGCTGAGAAACATTAGGAAGCTGCTGCTGCTGCTGCTGCTGCTGCTGCTGCTGCTGCTGCTGCTGCTGCTGCTGCTGCTGCCCAAGCCTGGTTCAAGTTCTTCTGGGATGCTCTGGAAGTGGTGGGATGCAGAAAGACTTAACTGCCCCAGTCTTCCTGCTGCTCCAAGAGCTGGCACGCAGCCCATACCTGCACAGCGATTGGACACGGTCATGGAACAGGCAGAGATGGAAGAGGATGTGCAATTTTACTAGTCTGAGAATCATAGGATGGTTTGGCTTGGAAAGGACCTTAAAGATCTTCATAGCAGATGATGAAAACAGTTTTTAACATACTGGTAAAGCAGCCAATATTGGTGCCAATAGGCCAAGAAACATCACTGGCTTTACCCTCTCTTGTCTCCTCTCTTCCTTGCCTCATCTGCAGCTGGAACAGATTAATGAGATGCAAACATTGATGGCAAACTGCAGCTCCTGAGCTCCCCGGGTGCTGGCATGGGATCATTCGCTGCTGAGTCCCACCTTCTGCTGGCAGCCAAGGCAGGGTGGCCATCCCCAGTCACAGCGAACACCTTGGCTTTCTGAGGGGTGGAATAAAGCTCTGATGAGAACTTAAAAAGCCCCAGTAGCCTGACTCTGCAGTGATGTGCTGCTCAGTTTCTATGGGAACAGGCCGAGCTGGTTGATTGGAAGCAAGAGGAGTGAGTGGGGCTGCAGATGCAGAGTTTAATTGGTGTGACTCAGGCTGGGCTTTTATATAATTTTCAGCCATTCCAAAAGGTGCCTGGGCACTGGAGTTGGAACACAATGAGGAGGTGTTCACAGGAGAGCAATCTCATCGCTTGTTGAAACTATCATAGCGCCTACTCAAAAAAAAAAAAAAAGGAAATGGATAATTTATTTTGTCCCTTAATTTCTAAATCACCTGTAACGTACAAGCATGGAATTGTTAAGGTTGGAAAAGTCCTCTAAGATCGTCGTGTCCAGCATTAACCCAGCACTGCCCAGGCCACCACTAAACCATTTCCCTTGACATCACATCCACATGTTTTTTGAACAATTTCAGGGATGGTGATTCCACCACTTCCCTGGTCAGCCTGTTCCAATGCTTGACCACCCTTCCAGTGAAGAAATTTTCCCTAATATCCAATCTAAACCTCACTCATAAAGTTCACTGCTAAGGCATGAGGAGCATCTGCTGGTGGTGGGAAGGCAAGAGGCTGTTCCACCCCTTGCCCTTGCTCGGCTTGGTCTCACCAGTATCGGTCACAGATTAAAAATGGATTTTTTTTCCACTTGGGAGATTATTGCCAGCTATGGGAAGGACTAAAATAAGCTATAGGACTGCCGAGCCTCAATCCTGACAGTGTATTACACACATCAAACCACCAATCTTTCCTAAAAATGATCCCTGAGCTAAAAACCTCCCTTTTGTCAGCCTGGAGCTTGGACATGCCCCAGCACCATGCCAGGCAGACGCTGTCATGTACCCTTTAGGGAGTCAAAGCTGCTGCCAAGCTCCATGTCCATGTCTCCCCCAGCCCCTTTGGTTTGTTTGGATGAATTTTTCAAGAAGGTGCATGAGCTGGGAGAGCAGTGGAATAATTGTAAAGCATGTGTAATATGTTCCACTTCAGCCATTTAGAAATAACAAGTAGAGCTACATGCTTGCTTGAAAAAAAACACATTTGGAAACCAAAATTAGATGCAAAGCTGAAAGATAAACTCTGTTGTAAGCACTTGTAAGAAAGAGTTTAAGAAAAGGATTAAAAGGGATTAGTTGAGCCTCTGAGACAGAGAAGATCCATCAGTAAATCTGATTATCAGCTCTGCATAGCACTCAGTGATTTAAAACGCCAAAAGGCTGATGCTGGAAATAAGGAGGATTTGGAGAGGTGGGGTCCCATCCCTGCCATGGTGATGGAGGCTGGAGACCATGTGTGGCCAGCACTGAAGGGGGTGATGGTCCCAAAATCCTCTCTATGGGGTGGGGGCTCCCTGGGATCAGGGCATGGAGCTCCCCTCCTGCCCACAGAAGGACACGTTGTGCCTCCAGGTCCTGGATAAGAAACTGGACCAGCATTATCATCAAATCATGGAATGGCTTGGGATGGAAGGGACCTTAAAGCTCATCCAGTTCTACCCCCCTGTCATGGGCAGGGACACCTCCACTAGACCAGCTTTCTCCAAGTCTTGCCCAACCTGGCCTTGGACACTTCCAGGGATGGGGTGTTAGCTGGTGGATAGACGAGGTTTTCATCCTCTTCCTAATGAACGATGCTCAATGCAAATCAGGAGCTGTTACTCATGTGTCAGCGGCTGTTGAATTATTCATTGGTGAGAAAATCACCAGGGACCAGGCCAAGGAAAGCTAAATAAGCAATTAATTGCCTTTATTGGTGCTGCCTGCCTCTTGTAAGTCCACTTCCATGTAATTGGTACTTTTTCCAAGGGATGCATTTGGCTCAGGGAGGGAGCAGAGTGCATGAGCCATGCTCCACACAGGGTACCTTCTCCTGGCGTTTTCTAGAGAGTGGAAGATTTTTGTTCGTCCCTGTCTGTTTTCCTTTGGTTCTTTGGTTTGGTTTTTTGGCGTTTTTTTTTTTGGTTTGTTTGTTGTTTGGTTTGGGTTTTTTTTTTTTTGTGGTGGTGGTGATTTCGATTTTGTTGGGTTTTTTGTGAATTTTTGGGATTATTTTTGCGATTTTCTGGCTTCTCCCCATGCTGAGCAGCGCAGTCCCGTTCAGCAGAGGATGTGCATCGGCTTCCCCAGCATTCCCTGGAACTTTCCCTTCTGACCCTGCTACAAAGCAGACCCCAGCATTGCCCTGGGGGTACCCAGGTCATTATCCCCTTGCAGCCTGCAGGGCTTGGACATTCTCATCCCACTCCAGCAAGGCTTTAGGTGACGTGTCTGCTTTAGGTGGCACATCAGCCCCAGGCACTGGTGCTGCTTTGTGCCGACTTCTGAGAGCTCAGGGCTGGAGGAAGCCCCGTAAGCCCAGTCCCATCCCACCATCAACACTAAGTCTGCAAGTCTTTGTGGAAACTCGTCAAACAGCTCCTTAGATGGAGGACAAGTAGGGTGGATTTTTTCCCCACTGTTCTTGGAAGGGTTTTACGGCCTAGACCCGCCCTGCTGCAAGCTCAGAAACCTTTTTGTTATTTCCATCCTAAATTTATTCTGCAGTTCATACCTCATTATCCCTGTGTTAACAGCATTCTTCAATAACCCCTCTCCCTAGGGACAGCCTGACAGAGAGGTTCTGATGCATAATGAAGACACTTCCAACCCCGAAGCCCAGACAGACCCCTTGAGGTGGGACCCCCTTGCTGCCCACTCACTGTGGCTCCCTCCTTGCAGTAGCAGTGCCATGGCCTCACTAGCACGCCCATCCCACGGGGGATGCTCAACCAGCCCAGGTACCCCTCACTCCTGGAAGATGAAATGGACCCTTGGGTTCAGGCTGATCCATAGAAGCTCATCCCATCAGCGTTTCCAGTCTCTGGGTGTTTTATTTTTTTCCTTTTCACAAAGATAAAGCCTTCTAATGAGCTTCTAAACTTCTAATGAGTTAAACATTGAAAACAGTCTTTCATTAAATTTACATACAAAAATTTGGTTGCAATTACAACAATTAGCTTGCCATGAAAATTGGGTGTGTAGAGAGGATAAAAATGCTCCTGCAAGAAAAGGACAGAAAATTCACATTCACACTTACCGAAATAATCTCCTTAAATTTGTCACTTTGACTTCAGTCCTGTATTTTAATGTGTGCTTTACACCCCAAGGGTTTAGCTCACTTGTTGAATGATGCCACGTATGCACATACTTGTAGGATAAAAAATAGTTGGTGTTTCAGGAACTGTCTTAAGTCCCTGTTTTTGACCGTTGTGTTTCTGACCCTTTAACCCTCTGCTTCGCCCTTTGGTGAGGAGTACCAATGCTTGCTGGAGAATTGAGACCTCTTGGAGAGCTGAAATATTCCGGGGCACTTAATTATGAGAAAACAGAATGGTTCTTTTAATTTAGGATCAGGAAAGAAAGGGAAAATGAAACAAAGCTGTTGTGATTTTTAACATAAAACACTTTTGCATTCTTGAGGAGCACAACTGATGTCCCAAACCAGGTCTGTTTTGACAGTGATGTTTTGCAGAGAGAAAACAAACATTGCTGGGAATCTCTGGCATCAACACTCTCAGAACAAAGGCAGAGGAACAAATGTGAAAAATTCTGTTTGTGCTCTTTACATTACACATTTACATGTGGCTATTATGACGAATAAAGGTATATGTCCACTTCCATCTCTGCCTGTTCCCATCCCCTGCCTCAGTTTCCTTATAAGACACACAATTTGAATTCATTTTCTCCAAGGAAGTAGCATTTATTTGTGATTTACACAGTGGTCTTTGCTGGGAAGAGCCATGATCCGGAGTGCATCACAGTTTCCCTCATTCAGTTTTATGGAGCAGGAATATCACAGTCAAGAGTAAATTAAAAGGATAATAATTACTTTTATGCCTCTAATTTATTTATTTGAAGTTATAAGGGCATCCATCTGCTTTGCTCCTTTGTTTGCTCCTGACATCAGCAAACACTCACATAGGCTCTCTCTAGCCCATGTGTCTGGGGGCTCCCTGACAAGGAGTGGGCAAAATCTGCAGCAAAAAGAGATGGATCTTAACTCCATCGAGTATTGACACACCAGGTCCCCACTGCTGGCAGCAAGGACACTGTCTGGAAGGCTGTGCCATCTCCTGGTTTGGTTAATAAGGGGAAGCTACTTAAGTAAAAATCATTAGAAGAGTACGCAGAGAGGCAGAGGACACGGCTGCAGAACCTCCCTGCAGGGAGGGAGGGAGGGAGAATTTGGTGGCCATGGACCAGGCTGCACTGATGGTCCCCACCGCCTGCTGCTCTGTACATCCCTGTTCCAGAGCAGCCCATCTGTGTTTCGAAGCCTCCTGCACTCGCAGCCTGGCCTCAGTGCAGTGGAACAGTACTTAGAAGTTACATTTCGTTCAGAACAACTGTAGTCTAAACGAAATTACTCTAGCAAAATGCAAATGAGCTGCAGTTCCTTTTCATTTTCCATCTTTAACAGCATTTACTCTGTCACTGGTGGATTTATGGCATTTGGCTGCAGGTTTTAATTGCTGTTTGCATGCACAGCAGTGCCACAGCCAAGCACTAAATGTGTATTTCCATTTTGCATCCAAATCCGAGCCACTGCAGAAAAATTACCAGTGTTTTGATATCAGCTCCATTGTCATTTGCCCTTAGAGCTGCTGAGGAGAAGGGATGAAGTATATTTGTTTTATTTTGAGCTCTTTATAAAATACCCAATGAAGCAGAAAGGAAACCAATCCCACAGCAGATGCCACACAGGACGCAGGGTCACTATGTGACTTTGGGACTGGAAGGAAATGTAATACAATTTGTGTTACTCCAGTGGGATGAGGTGAAGAGCCGGAGGGGTACAGGGATGTGTCCCTGGTTTGGCTGGTGCCACCAAGCCTTAGGGACAATATGGTGGCTCTGTCACCCCTGTCACCCCTTCGGTGTGTCACCTACCCCCCACACAGAGGTGTCTTTCTTTTCCAGGTCACACACCACCCGGGTACCTTTCTTCCCTTCTTATTTCTTTCTCTTTTTTTCTCCTCTTTCTTACTCCCTGGTTGATCAATTATTTAATACATTTCATCCCAGTGCAGAGCTCCCTGAAGTGAGTTGTTTTAAATTAAATACATTTCTCTTTGAATCAACTGGAGTCCCTGAGAAATTTTTAGCTCTGCAAATGAGCTCATTAGAATTTTGGAGGTGTACCTGAATCTCTCCTCTGTGTTTTTTCTTTATTTTTATTATTTCAAATCTCATTCTACTTCATTCCAGGTTCAATCTTTTCCCTGCAGCAGTGCCCTATGCACTGACTGATCGGAATAATTTCAAAAGGAGAGAATTAAAGGGCCCAACATGAAATTTCCTTAGAGAATTGATGTGGGTTAACTGTCTGTATCTTATTGTGCTGCCTTGTTTGGAAGGCTTCTAGCAACCATCCATTATAGTTACAAGGCTGAATGATGACTAGAGCTACACTGGAAAAAAAAAAAAGGGAAAGAAAAATATAAAAGAAAAGCATTTTCTATGAATAATAGCACCAGAGTATTTAAAACACTTGGCTGCACACTTTTCAGGCAGCAGGTGCTGAAAAATGCATTTCTCCCCTAATAACCTTTAAATCCCTTGTATGATGTGGGTTTTCTCTAATCCTCTAAATATGTTCGGAGGAGACAACAAAAAGACATACATCACATGGCCGATTGGGGCTCCCAGGGTGGAAACCACTTCTTCATCTCCCCATAGACACAGAAAAAGCTCTTATTCAAGCTGTGATTCAAGAACAGCCCTGGACCTCCACAGGCACAGCTTCACTTCTGTGTGGGCAGAGGTTGTGGGAGTGCCTGGGCTTGGCTCCCAGGAGCTGCTCCAGACGTGCTGGGGGAGCCGCCCAGAGGCTCTGGGGTGAGAGCAGGGCTGAACGCAAGGGCAGAGGGAGCAAAGGGAGCCAAGTGAGAGGCACTGGGGGTCACAAGCAGAGCCAAGCTGGGGTTACAGCTCTGTGCACCCCCATATCAAGAGAGCTATTTGGCAGCAAAGGCATTTATTTGCAGCCCCAGCTCCACAGCATCCACACTCATTTTTTTTCTCTCCTTTCCTCCTGGGGAGAGGTCAGCTCCATTGCATGCTGTCCAGGTGAAAAGCTGAGGGGTGACTGCAAGGCTGGGGTCTCCATGCCCTCTGCCACCTCCTGACCACACATGTGGGTGACCCTAGCAGGTTATGGGCATGGCCAGGCTCAGTAAAATGATATAGCTGGGAAATTACTGTGCAAGTCTCTGGGATCATGACAGTGAGTTTTGTCTGCCCCTCAAGCAGATGAGGGCAGCACCAGACTTCTACAGCTTTTAATGCCAAGGCTGCCAAAAACTGGAGGTTTTTACACAGTCTGTGCCCAGCAGTGCCAGGTGAACTCCATGCATCCCATTCCGGGGCAAGATGCCAGTTCCTACCTTGCTGTGGTTCTTGGCAAGAGATTTTGGTTTTGTTTGTAGCCCACCAACTCCTGGGGCACATCATGCACTTCTCTGCCATCCCTGCCCTGCCGAGGAAGTGAGCTCCTCACAAGTGTGGTACAGGTCTGTTATCACAGGAATCAGCTCTTCAAAGGACAATTTTCACTTGATTAAAACTTCTGTTGAAACAGGATATATAATTTGCACCTGGATCTGATCCTTTATAATGCAAATGTACAGAACTTCAAACACCAGCTGGCTCCCACTCCACAGGGCTGAACACCCTAACCTGGTTCTGGAAGTGACACTTTTTTTTTACCCATAAGGGTAAAAATTTTTTGTCCATCAGGATACTTTTAACCACCAGTGCCCATCAGTGTCCCATCAGGACACTTTTACTCTCCAGTGCATTATGGCCATTCCTATTTCCCTCCTGTCCTGGTTGGAGCAGGGATGCAGTCCCCTTTCCCTGGAGGAAATGATCATTCTAGACCTTTTTTGATGAATGCCACCTTCTAACCCTTTAACTGCTTCACCATCCCAGGCTCTTCACCTTTGCTGCTATGTGTTTGTCAGGGGAGGCAGCTGCACTGCCAAGCCATAAAGAATGTGAAACAACTGAGGTGACAGTAAGCATTCCTAAGCCTAAATCAGCAATGAAATAAATTGGTACAAAAGTCCTTTGCTGGGATTTCCTGGAGAGCCTCCAGGCAAGCCTCAGGCAGCCTGGTCAGACAGTGAAACAGCCAGGGAAGAGAAGTCACAGAATCACAAAGTGGCTTGGGTTGGAAGGGACCTTAAAGCTCATCTTATTCCATTCCCTGTCGTGGGCAGAGACATCTTCCACTAGACCAGGTTGCTCCAAACTCCATCCAGCCTGGCCTTGAACACTTCCAGGGATGGGACATAAATGCTGCATACGCAAATGTGCTCCAAACACATTGGAGAATTCAGGAGAAAATGAACAAAGCGGAAAAAAAATTAGGAAAATAATCCTCGGTGTTGTAGTGAGAACAAGAGCTCGTAGGGCAGGAGACTCTATGGGAACCTCTTGCTGAATGGAGCACACACTAACCTGCAGGATCAGATCCCAGAGCCCTGACAGGATGGGAAATCAGCCAGGTCAGGGGAGATGTGAACCCTGTGCCACCAATGGTGCTGAATTAGAGCACTGAGTCCACGAGCTGAGGAGGAGCCTGTTTGTTCCACTATCTGCATTTGTGTCACATTTCGAGAGAAATTTTTCCAGGAATTTACTCCTGGTTTTTACAGGACACCAGAAGCCACACAGTCTGCCTGAAGCTCTGCTGCTTTTCCCTCTCTCTCACTCAAAGAAAGCCAAGGGTTAACAAAAGCCGAGGCAGGCACATTTACACTGAATTCCCCCCTGCAGATCCCAAACAAAAGCTGCAAAAATGCCATGAATAAATTTCTTCCTGTTTGGTTTCGGTTCCAGTGTTAAATGGACCATTCTGTGCTTTGGTGCCGAAGCAGGGAGAGGGCTCTAGGTCTGCCGAGCGAAGGGAGCTCAGTCTGCCTCTGCTGTGCTGTTATTTAATTTCCATCATGACTAGTCTAAAGACTCAATAGTCACAGATAAGCCTGAGTGAACTCTGGTTAAAGCCACCGGGCAAATAAAGCCCAGCCCAGGGACCCCACAGAGCCTGGGAATTGCTTCTGCCACTCCACTGCCTCAAGCCATGCAGGACAAGCAGCTTTTGATCCACCAAGACTCAAAACCGAACTGTCCAATTGGAAATTTCTAACAGGCTCATTTCTTTCAAACAGAATAATTTGCAGTTTGCTCGGAGTTTTTAAGCCAAGCTCTTTCCCTGCTTATTTTCTGAATTTGCTGTTTAGAAGAAAGACCTGCCTCCTCTGCTCAACAGCAGCTCTGGGCTTACTGCTGCAGCTTCCTTGACAGGAAGAATGTCCAAAAATCAGAAAAATATCCCAAATGCCTCCGAAGAGAGTGACACCTGCACCCCTGGTTCTGGTGAATGTGTGACTGCCCTATGAGTACAGAGGAGAACGAAGCTGTTGGAATTTAAAGGAAATGGTTTGGGGTGTCTCATCTCTGCCTCATATCGCTGCCAAAGCAAGAAGGGGATGAGCAAGAGCCTTTTCTCAGTGATGCAGATCATTTGGTTCATTTTGAGGCCCCAACAGATTCTGTGTGTTGGGAAGGTTCATCCATTGCCAAGGCAGGCATGAGCTCTGATGCTCCAACACTGATGGATGATCCCACCCCACAGGACACTTCTGCTGGGGCTTTTCTCCCTGGAACAGGGGATTGTTACTTTGGAAGCAGCCATGGGGTCATGGTACAGCATCAGACATTTGGGGAAGGGATCAAAAGGGCTATGTCACTGTCACTTGGGTTTCCTCCCAAATGGCAAAACCCTCATTTCCCAAAGAGTGAAACCCATGGTACTTTCTCAAAATACCTAGAAAATGGAGTGGAACTCATGAATGACAAGAAGTTGCCTAATGTGTCATTTTCTGAACATACCTTGGGAGAAGGAAAGAGGTTACTTGCAAATAATGAGTTTCATTTGCTGATAACAGGGGCTGTTAATTAGCTCTGGGCACCACTGCTGGCAGACGCCAGAGGTAATGGAAGTGTGAAAACTTACACTTCTGGAAGTCTTTTAAAAGTTCATTTAATATGACACTTGGGAAGACGGTTTGTGCAAGAAGTCACAGTAGTCTCAAAGAGAATTAGCTTAAAGCCAGAGACAACAGGGAAAGAAGAGGGCAGGACGTGCCAGGGTTGGGCAACTGGGAATGCTCTGCCACAGGGCTGTGGACCACCGTCAGCTTCTCTTTGGGCCTGAGACCCCCGGAGCATGCAAGGGAAATTAATATACAGTGAAGGCAAAACCTCAGATGGTGTTTCCCATCAGGTATTGGCCCATTCTAGGTTATTTAGGAAGAAATTCTTCCATTTGAGCATGGTGAGGCCCAAGCACAGGCTGCCCTGAGAAGCTGTGGCTGCCCCATCCCTGGAAGTGTTTAAGGTCAGGGTAGACGGGGCTTGAAGCAACCTGGGGTAGTGGAAGGTGTCCCTGCCCACGGGCAGAGGTGGGATGAGATGAGCTTCAGGTCCATTCCAACCCAAACCATTCTGTGATTCTATGATTCCGCGATTATTGCTTTTGTGTGGAGCAGAGACAGGAAGGTAGGGAGCAAGGGGCTCATCAAGCAGGGTTAGGAGCTCCGTCATGAGTGCAGAAGATTCCTTTGAAGCTCTCTTAGTTATCTCTCTGGCTGGCAGAGCAACACTGCACATCTTGGAGTTTTATTCCCTTTGATCTGGCTGCCGTGGTGTTTGCTGCCCCTGCCAAGCCTCTTGCTCGGGTCTCCATCTTTGATGTGGGTTAACAATACCTCCTCAGCCCTTTGATGCGCCCTGTAACACCTGCTTTTACATTTTTCAGTAGCAATGTGCAGGGCAGGGAGTGCCACTCTCACTGGCACCCACAGCCGAGTCCTGGAGCCCAGTTTGGACCAGTTGACGCTGAGCACACACAGCTGGGGCACTGGTGAGGGCAGTGACAGGAAAAGAACCCCATTATTACCTGCAAGTATGAAGTTGTAGCAAATGCAGCCCTGAAATACCCACCTCCCACCCCGCTTTGCTGGAGGGACCTCTCTTTCCCAAACACCTCCTTCACTGAAGCCCTCAGCTCCCTTCCCTCCATCCCAGGGTTTGGCTGCTATTCCCTAAAATCTCCCCTTAGTTGTGCCAGGTCCCAGGGGAAGCTGCCACAGGGTGATAACCAATAACAATCCCCCTCCATGATTTACACAGAGCTGCACCCCAGAACCCCAAGAACAGGACCTTCATCATCCTTGAAAAATAAAACTCAGCTCTTTGCTGGGATGCTCAAGGGTAGCAGGACCAAGACACTTTATTTGACAGTGAAATCGTTCCCACTGTGGTGTGCTCGGTGCTAATTGTTGCCACCACTGAGCCGGGGTCACTTCTCCTCCTGTACAAACAGCCATTAAATGTCACCTGAGGAGCCTGTCGCAGCCCAGCACCTTTTACTTAATGCAGACCTCGTCCTGGTGTGCCAGCTGCTGATTGATTCCACTTCCTCCTGTAAATATTTTAATTAGGACTGTATTTCCAGGGTCAGGTAAATTTGAGAGGCGAGCAGCAGTAGCAGGGAGCTCACAGCTTTACTTGGACCTGCAGAGTGGGGCACACGGCTTTGTTGAAGAGGGTTCAGCCTGTTGCACACCTGCTGTCAGACCTGATGTGTTCCCTCTCAGGGTGCCTGAGGCCACATTTAGGATTTCATGTGGCTCACAGAGCCCCAGAAGCAGCAGGGTCACCGCTTGACACCAGAGAGCACCTGTCCATGGGGTGAGTGGGCACAGGAGCCTTGGGATGAGTCTGCGTGATCGAGATTCCGGCCCAGCATCTTGGGGGGTTTCATGGGACAGCCACATGCTGGTGGCTTCCCTGCCAAGGGATCTGATAATCATGGCTGCTCTCACAGGTTGTCTGGGCAGGATGGGTCCCACAGGGCTGGTGTGGGATGCGTGACAATGCCAGCGGCACCGGGGTCCTGACAGCACCCTGCTGCTGGCTCACACAGATAATCTCTCAGGCACATGCCCTCCGGAATGCGCGGCAGAGCTGGCTGACCTAATTACAGGGATAAATATCACACACAGAGCAGGGAGAGGGAGGGAGAAGCAGAGGTGAACAAAGGATGTGAGGGGCTGGCAAGGACTGTAAGGGCACAGGTTTCATATTATTGCAGAATTGTTTGGGTTGGATGGGACCTTCAAGACCATCTTGTTCCAACCCCCTGCCATAAAGCTCATCGTTTCAACCTTCCGCTATCCCAGATTGCTCCAAGCCCCATTCAACCTGGCCCTGAACACCTCCCAGCATGGGGCAGCCACACCTGCTCTGGACAACCTGTGCCAGGGTCTTACCACCCTCTGAGTAAAGAATTTCTTCCTAATATCCAATCTAAACCTCTCCTCTTAGTTTTCAGGCTTCCTTGTCCTCTGTACTGATCCCTGATCTTTTCCAGGGTCTTACCAAACTTTTTGCAGTCTCAGGTGATGAGTTTCTTAATTTAAGATAATGGAGAGGGGAAAAAAACTCCATGGGGATGAGAAGGTGGGCAGAAGGGAGGCCATCACGAGAAGTGGGGCAGGAGCTGCATTATTCCAGTGGGTTGTGCTCCAGCACTTTGCCCCCCAGGTGTTCTTGGGGCTCTGCTGCAATTGCTCTGAGAAAGACCAAAGCAGAGGAGTCTGGTAGATGATATTCTACATGGTAACTTCACAAAACTCATTTCCTCCCTGTGTGGAAATAACACCGAAGGAGGAGAAAGGCAGAGGGGAGAAGATTTTAAGTTATCAGAGAAAACTGCTTTGAAGAAAAGTGTAAGTTTCCCCTCCAGAGGACTAAAAGCATATTATCTTCTAACCCGATTAAGACAGGACTCCTTACAAATGAAGCAGGAAATGGCTTTGAACTTTTGCACAGAGCACAATCAGCATATGCTGTGCTGTGAAGGGGGACAGAAGACCACAGGGCTGCTTGGCTGGGGAGTACTTCGGCAGGAGTTTAATTCCTCTAAAGGCAAGTTTAAGGCACTTCTCCCAGATGAAGGTTTGTTATCTGGCTCCTTTCCTGCCCTCTCCAGAGCTGACTAATATTGCCAAGGCATGGAATCATCAAATCATGGAATGGTTTGGATGGAAGGGACCTTAAAGATCATCTCATTCCACCCCTGCCCATGGGCAGGGACACCTTCCATTGTCCCAAGTTGCACCAAGCCCCGTCTACCCTGGCCTTAAACACTTCCAGGGATGGGACAGCCACAGCTTCTCTGGGCAACCTGTGCCAGGGCCTCACTCCTCTCACAGGAAGAATTTCTTCCTAATACACAATCTAAACCTGCCCTCTGTCAGTTTAGTCATTCCCCCTTGTCCCACCAAAGGGCTCCATAGGCAGGCTCCTCCCGTGATTTATGGTTTAAAAAGGAAGAAGGAAACATGCTGGAACCACTACAAGAAGCCAGAAGTGTCTGGAAAAACCCACCCGGCTGAAGACCCATCCCTGTGCTGCCTGTGAACTGCCCGTACAGCCCTGCCTGCTCGGGGACAGGGTGTCTCACCCAGCACTTCTGGTGGGAGCGCCCCAGTACAGGGTATAACCATCCCCTTGGAGCCAGGTGTGCCTGTGCTTATTTCCAGGTGTGAGACTGGGTGCTGGTCCTGGCAGGCTGGAATCAGAACCTCCTGGTCCCTGCAGTGTGTGAAGGCACACACGTTCCATTTATCATTTTAACCATTAAAAGTAGTGTTTTTCTCCAAATACAGTCTTACAAGCTTATTCATTTTAATTTGCTCCATCCTTGAAGGTGAGTTTAATACCATTCATACATTTTCATTTATAAATTTGTCAGTAATAAGAGAGTTGGCACATGGGAGAAAGTAACTGCATAATTGCAGCTTACACGCTTGTCTTACTGAAAAACTGCTGGCTCAGGCATCGGCTGTGCCAGGCATCATGCATGAAATTGCAAATAGAATTTAATTTGCCCTTGTATCCTGTAGGATCAGCTTAAAATGATTAATGCAGGAGAGAATGTTGTCAAGATTTTATTCATTACAATCTCGAAGGGCTGCAGTGCAAAGCCATCATGTATAACATGACAATGTGTAATATGCAGCTTTCTGAACTGCTTTCTTGTGGCAAACAATCACATTCCTGCTCCTTAATTCCAGTGCTGAGGTAAGTGGGATTCATCCCATGCATGTTGTTGTGATCTCCTGGACAGGTGGAAATGTAATTTGTTTAAATTTAGGACATATAGAGCTGATGTCTGGAGCAGCTCTGGAGCAGGAGGTAGTGCAGGCTCTGGAGGCTGTTGGACCTGCAGGAGGGTGATGTGACCTGCTCCATCACCCCTGGGAACAGATCAAGCTCTGGGACAGGGAGAATCCAAAAATTTTGAGTTTAGGTGTCCCAGTCATCTGTGAACTCAGCTGTCAGCTTCTCTCACCCTTCCCCTTCCCTCCACTGGGTGCAGAAAGAGGAGTTGGCCAAGCCTAGGATCATCATCAGCGTGAAAACACTGCAAAGGTGCAGGAAGGTGGAGCAAGAAAAACAGTGGAAAACCCCATGGCTAAATTGAAAAGGACAGCCAAGGCAGAACTGCAGGACTGGAGAAATGGCTCAATCCTAAGAAAAAGCCTCTGAACAAACAGATGTTCTTCCCCTAAAACTTCTCTTTCCACTGCTGATGAGTATCCAGTAAGAAAAACCCCTTCTGCCTCATAGCCACTGGCTAAATGGCTTAACGTGGTAATTATTGGATTGTTCTCTTTTTAGTGGTGGGTTTGTGAGGAGGTTATGGCTTAGAAATTGTTCTCATCAGAACTCTAATGGAGGAATGAAATATGGGTTGTGATTATGTTATTGAAATTGATTGTCTGGTAATTATATTAATACAACAGAATTACAGTAGATCCCACAAAAACTGCAGTTGGGAGCATTTCCATCTCAGAGGAGTATTCCCTCCTGCCTCCAAGTTAATCACTGCTTTGTTAGAATGAGAAATGGCTCTCACAGTCCCCCAAGTAAGAGACAAACATCCTTTTTCCTTGGCATGAAATCCATTTTACCTTTTGATTTCTTGTTGGCTGATCCACACCGGCTGTTGAAGTAAAAGCAGCAAGAACCCTGCCCTTTCCCCCTGCCTGTGTCATTCCATGGGTGATCTCAGGTCCCTCCTGATGCACAGGGATGCGTGGCTGACTCCCTGAAGCTGCCTGTTAGGGAATACTCCTGCAGCAGGTTGTGCTGCTGTAATTACAGAAGCTGTTTGGCTAATTAGGCATTCAAAGCATGGCCCAGACACCTCAGGCTCACATCTCCAGCCCACACTTTGCTGCCTGTGCTGTGGTAGGGACAGAGCAGGGCTGAGAGTGGCAGAGCAGCACCGCTGCTCACACAGACCTCCCCTATCTCCAGGGTAGACAGTTCACTCCAAAACCACATTTTTAGTGGAAGAACAGGGTGTGCATCAGGGGAGCTGAAATGATGGCAATTAGATGGTTGCGGTGAAAAGTCAGTATAAGATCATCGAGATGTTGGGCACCCATTGATGGCTCCCAAGGCACGGGCTCCACACAGCTCTGTTGATCCACCTGAGTATGAGGCCCTGGCACAGGGTGCCCAGAAAAGCTGCGGCTTCCCCATCCGTGGAGGTGTCCAAGGCCAGGTTGGACAGGGCTTGGAGCAACCTGGGATAGTGGAAGGTGTCCCTGCCCATGACAGGGGAGCTGGAAGGAGATGAGCCTTAAGGTTGCTTCCAACCCAAACTATTCTGGGATTCTGTGATGATTTAGCAAGGTGGACGGCCTTGTCCAGCCTGCACCTGCCAGTGTGAGCACATTTGAAAGGCGTCTCAGTTTGATAGCTTCCACTTTTGCATTAATTTAGAAAAGTGCTGCAAGTAGTAATTCTGCCTAACCCCCTTTGCAAAGCTTATGCCACATTTTTGTAATTAATTATTAGCTAAGACAAACATGTCAGGCTTGAAGAAGCCGACTGGGCCTCCTGGCAGGAGCACACGGACTAATACCTTATTGGTTTAGCTGCCAGTTAAAATGAGACAAATCAATGTAAATTTCATTGTATTACAACAATATTGATTCCCTATTAAACAGCAGACAAAGCAGGTTATGGCTTTAGGAAAGCTATTAGGAGTTAAAGGATGTTTTTTCTTGAGAATAAATGGGAAACTGGTGTTTAATACTGGAGAGTCAAAAAAGGAGGAAGGTGTATGGGTGTTAAGGGGAGTGAAGGGGCACAGTCAAGCCAAGAAATGCCACACACAGATGTCTTAGGAGTGCAGTAATGGACATCCCCTGAATGGGGGACGAGGGAATACCGGTTTTGGCACAGGGATGCTCTGGTCCCTTCCAGCCCCACTGAGTGGGATAAATACTCACATCCCAACCCGGTGAGGCACCAGTTGCTCTGCCACTTATCTCAGCTTCAATTCAGTCATCAGGGGAGAACACCTGGGTCAGCACATCAGAAAATCCCTAAGAAATTTTGTCATGGAGAAAACCTACCACAGCTGGAAGCCAGGCAGATGCCTCCATAACATGCCTCCTGCAAAGGGTTAAACCAACAGCAGCTGGGGGCCTGGGATTAAGATAAATAATTATTAACTGAATCAATACTGATAACACAACCAAAGTCAGGAGCTTATTGACTCCTGGAGTCACTGTTAATGGTTCTTTACACAGTGAACTCAGCACCATCTCCCACCCATGTGAGTGCACAGCACAGACAGAAAATTCCCCGATACCACAGAAACTGATCTGCGCCAGAGGACAATAAAACGAGGAATTAGAAGCAGTAATTTCCACTCTTAATTACCAATGACAAACTAAAAGTCAACTCAAACTCCTGTGAAGGAGCATGCAAAGGAAAAACATTTTGATTCCCTCAATCAAATACTTAAATTTTAATTACTGTGTACATATGCAAAAAAAAATAACCTTTTGGATACTATTTACTGAGTGACACAGTGGCAGGATGAGGGCTGGGATGTTGACACAGTCCCACCAGGATCAGCCACAGGACGGGGTTATTGTCAGTGTGGAAAATGGGAGGTGAGCTGCCACAGCAGAACCAAGAGCAACTCCACTCAGAAGGGGAAAATTCGTTTTAACCTAGTGACATTTTCTTCGGAAGTAAGTTCAGAGTTTGGTTAAGAACATGACCTGGACATGCCCCAGCTCTGCAGCCCCATGGCTGGCTCAAAATGATATGAATTGTAAGAGGAAGGAGGGGTATTCCTGTGGGATGAAGAGGGCAGAGCACCCCGTAGAGCTTTAGCTCAGTCTACTCTGCAAGGAAATGGATGAAGATTACCCATAACAGGGATCAGAGCCAAAAATTCTGTGTTAGACTGAGCTGCAGCCCAGCACTATGCCAGAACAGTCTGCAGCAGCCCAAAGGGCCTCGGATTGAAATAATCCATTTGAGGGAAACCAAAAATATGAATCACAGAACACCAGCTACAGCTACAGCATCCAGGTAGGAATGAATGGGAGCAGTGTTGGCTGGGTGATAAAACCAGCCTGGCAGGAGCTGGAATAGGATGCTGATAAAGCTGTCATCTTAATCAATATACAAAAATGTGGTTATAAAAGCTGAGCTTCAAGGCAAATATGGGCAGTTCTTGGGAGGTGGTTTGAACCGAGCCTTCTCTGTGTACAGCCAGAGCTCTAAGGGATGAGAAGACAGTGCTGCTCTCCTCTTTCCCTTGGTCCCTGCTCAAATTCCTGTTGGTCAGCTCAGGTTTCTGGGCTGGTGGTGCTTTTCAAACACCAGGGCCTTGGGCTGATTAAGCCTCTTCCTGGGGTGACAACAGAAATTTACCCTTCTGGGGGTGTTACACCCCAAACCAGCACTGTCTTCCCAGCCCAGCAAGGACAGGAGGTCAGCCGGGGGGGAGCATAAGGCATGGGGCTGGGAGCTGCATCTTCCCCCAGCTGCTCTCCAGCCTTCCTTGCAGCCTTGGCAGAACAATCCAAGCTGGTTTCCAACACCACCATGCTCTCACATTTGGATTTCTGGGGCAAAACCTCTGCCTGCAGTGCCCTGGGAGCAGCAGGTTTGGTGCCTTCAGAATTTGTTGGATGTCATTGTCAGGAACCAGAGGTGAAGGGCAGCAGTGATTCTAGAGAAAGATGCCATGGCCTCTCCAGGTGAATTATTTGTCTGAGGATTACATGATGTGGATGTGTTATTCAGATCTTAGCAAGGGATTAAAAAAAAAAAAAAATCAGAAGAAGAATGAGGAGGAGACAAAAATGCTGGAAAGATTATAATGGAGCAGGGAATGAAATGGGAAGACAAAAGATCTAATTACAAATGGCATTATTTGCATTCTCATCAACTTAATTCAATTTTGTTTTCTTATTGCTTTAATCTTGGAGCTTAATTCAGTGGAACATAGTGAATGAAGGAGGCAATGAGAGCTGTGCATGGTTTGTTCGGGGCAGGATGTGGTGGTGGGTACAGGCAGCCCCAGCTTTGTTTTTCCATGGGCTGGATATGTCAGGTTATTCCTCAGGTTATATAGTCTCTATATATCTAGATGTTTCAATTCAAAAAATAAAGGTGATAAAAATTCAACATTCCTCTCCATGCTTGCGTGAAATGGGATCTGAAACAGCTTCAGCTTTGATTGGATACCCAGTGTGACCTGACATTTAATTGAGGATGGGAAAGCACAGGTATCTTAAAGAACAGAATGAAAATAATTCTGACATTGTGCTCTTGATCAGAAAATAGCATTTTCACATCACATTGGGCACTACATTACATTTCAGGTACTGAGGGTGATGGGAGTGATGCCCAGAGGGAAACACATTTGGTCTCCCAGAGGGAGCTTGTGATTCTTTGGGGGTTCACATGAATTTTAAATTAAATTATTAAGCAAAAATCTGACCCAAAGCTCAAGGACTATATTGCATATCAAATTTTTTAACTTGTTTGAAATTGTGCTCGTAGTAGGCATGCTGCCATAGTGAAGAAGTTTGAAACAAATTAAGCGGTCTAAATTGCTCAAGCAACAAAACATGGGCAATGTAGCTCATGGAAAACAATACACTCAAAAGCCAAACCAGCTCTGGTGTCTCCACATCTTTCCAGTGTAAGGAACAACCAACCTGGGGATGAGCTGGGAGGCCAGCTGGGTCCTGCCAGGCAAAGTGGCCAGGATCACCAGTATTGTTGGCACCAAGTGAATCCTTGGAGCTTACAAAAAGGAGGGAGAACAACTTTTTATACAGGCAGATAGTGGCAGGACAAGAGGGAATGGCTTTAAGCTAAAAGAGGAGAGATTTAGGTTAGATGTTAGAAGAAATACTTTACTCAGAGGGTGGTGAGACCCTGGCACAAGTTGCCTGGGGAAGCTGTGGCTGCCTCATCCCTGGAAATGTTCAAGGGAAGGTTGGACCTGGTCTAGTGGAAGGTGTCCCTGCCCATGGCAGGGGGTGGAATGAGATGATCTTTAAGGTCCTTCCAACCCAAACCATTCTGGGATTCTGGGATTAAAACTCACCCCAGCAGCCAGTACCATGCAGCTCTCTGGGGCTTGTATTTCACACCTCGCAGCCCTTTCCTAGGGACATTTCCCCACTCAGGCATGGATTTGCCTGCCACATGAGTTCCCACAGAGCAGATCCATCACCATGCTCACTGTCGCTCTCCAGGCTTCCCTGTCCCATCCTCGTGCTCCCAGAAATAGCACATGACCTTCCATTTCTGCTCTTGTGGAAGTGGGAACACACACATTTTAAATTAGAGATATTTCAGCCAAACGGCCTATTTGAGTTCAGGCTTTATTATCATCTTACACTGTTTTCCAATTGACTAAAAGCAGGTGTGGGGGTTTTGGGGGTATATATAACGCTCATACATGCAGCCAACATAACTCCATGCATCGATTTTTAGGCCAGCTCTGCAAAAAGCAATTCAACTGACAATTAAATTAACAGCTGTATTTGTCATTCTTGGCCCAAATGAGATCCAGAGAAGAAATTGCCCTGCTACCTGCTCAAAGTTCATCACTCTTTGAGGAACATTGGACATTAAAGCCTGAGTTGAACTGCATCTTCATCAGGCCGGGAGTCTGACTGGGAGCTTCATTCTCTCTGCAGATGATCCTGTAATATACCTTGGAACAGGTTTAGATTAGATTTTGGGAAGAAATTCTTCCCTGTGGGGGAGGTGAGGCTCTGGCACAGGTTGCCCAGAAAAGCTGTGGCTGCCCCATCCCTGGAAGCATCCAAGGCCAGGTTGGATGGGGCTTGGAGCACCCCGGTCTAGTGGAAGGTGTCCCTGCCCATGGCAGGGGGTGGAACGAGATGAGCTTTAAGGTCCTTCCAAACCCTTCCATGATTGTGTGACCTCCACTGCATTGCCAGGTATGGCAGAGCTGTTGCAGGTATCTGCTTGTACAGACCAAGGCATTGCAATGCTCTTGAACTTGTCTGTTCTGTTTGTCTGTTCCTAAAAGCAGTACCGATGGAAGCACAGGTTACAAAGCAAAGTGTTCCAGCAAAGGTGGGAGACTGGTGGGTGACAGCAGCACTTCTCAGTCTCACTGCTTGTCGTCAAATGACTTTTGGTCACACCTCACCAGTCTCTGCTGCTGCACATCACACTCAGACACCCCTATATATGTAATACTGGGGAACTTGGGTTCACAAATCACATTTTTCCATGGTTTTACAAAGTTCTGCAAAGTTTCATCCAACTCCTCAAAAGAGCATATGGAAGCTGAGAGCCACCTGCTTTGGGAAGCGGCGCTGAGCTTCCTCCTTTCGATCAGATGCTCTAGATCTGGCCTTTGGCAAACCATATCTCAAGTACAGCATTTCTCATTCTGTTTCTATCTCCTGCTGTTACGAAATTCTTACCCCTCCCTCAATCTCAGCCAGTTGTTTTACATACAGTGCATGGCCCTGCACACAGGTTCTGTAAATGAACATGGTGACACTCCAGTGCAGATGAAAGTGAAAAATTGATGTTGCATTCCCAGCTTCATTTCACTGTGGCACAATTCATTGGTGCCATCTGTCTTAGTGCTTTTTAAATGGCAGCTCTTCTTGAATTGATTGACAAGTGAATAGATTTTCTGCCACAAAGTTTTGAGGTCAATCAATCACTTATGTGTACTAATTACGAAGATCTTGAAGTTGCAGTGGGCAATTTTTTTACTTCAATGAGCTACACATACCGAGTTGCTTAAACTTATTTTTAAACAGCTTATTTTTCACCATTGGTCAAAACTCTGGGCTGACAGATTAAATAAAAAAGGATTGGCAGCTCGTGAAAGCAAGCTATGATTTCAGCAGCCCACACTGTTGGGCTGTATCAGTGATGGCACAGCAGGAGTCTGAGGGCAGAGAAAGCCATGTCTTCCTCCAGATAAGGAAAAAACCCAGTTGTTTAGGCAATTAAAGGTTTTATACCCTTTCTGCAAGAGAAGGGATAGATAGAATCCTGGAATGGTTTGGTTTGGAAGAGACGTTAAAGCTCATCTCATTCCACCCCCTGCCACGGGCAGGGACACCTTCCACTAGATCAGGTTGCTCCAAGCCCCATCCAACCTGGCCTTGAGCATTTCCAGGAATGCTGTGGAAGAAATGAAGCCTTGGCCAATCCCTGCCCAAAATCTGCCATTTCATGCAGAAAATGAGCAGCATCCTGGCTGACAGGATGCTGTCCTAACTCCATGGGAAATAGCAATGTAATAATGTTGCCTCATGTTATATGGATTTGTAGTGCTGCTCTGCACAGTTAAACAGATAATGTTTCTCACCCAGAGACACCTGCAGTTTTACAGTCAGAGCAAAGATTCTTTATACACACAATATTTTTCTATACAGAGTTGCTGACACATGAAATAGAAAATACAGGAGATAAGGTAGACTGTGTATGTATATCTATACATACATAAATTCTAGTTTGTGTATCGGTTTAACTTTTTAAAGGGTTTGAGCTTCTTAGCACAAAAAGGGACAACTTAAGCAGGTGTATGTTCTATGAATGTTGAAATTTTCCTGGATTTCATATAGCAAAATTCTGTATTTCAGGCTACTTCAAAGCCAGGTGGCTGGAGGAAAGGAAGTTTTTAGTAAGAACAGGGTTAAAAAGAAACTGGTTTTATATCCTCTATTATATTAATTGAATCTAACTACAATCTGATGGTGAGAAAATGTCTAACAACCTCTGTGTGTTATATCAAGTACCGGAAAAGAAAGGAGCTGGTTATTTTGGGAGGTTCTGCACTGGCGTAGCTAACTGCAACTTCTGCAAACGCTGAACTGTGTGAAATTTTTAAGCACATTTTGGGGAACATTGAGAATGCTTGATTTTCTCCAGCATAGGGTATTAACAATTTTGTAAAATCCCTCAGCAGCAGCAGGAAAAGCACTCTAATATCCACCTTGGAAATGAGCACAGAGTAATTAACACCTCCACTGAGCTTCAGACACAATGGAGGCTTCCAGATAAACAGCTCAGAGAAGAAAGGGAAATGCTTTGAGACAGCAGTTCCAGGGTAATGTGCAGCCCCCACCCGGCATTTGGGTGAAGGGGTGTCTCTGCAGCACCCCTGGCTCAGGACACCCCCATCCACAGTACGGCTTAGTGGGGATCGTATTTGGCCAAAGGCTGGATTTGATCATCTTGGAAATATTTTCCAACCTTGCTGATAATGATTCTATGATCCTCCCCTGGGAAATGGAGAGTGGATCTGGCCTTGCAGACCCCAGCCAGCCCCAGATGATGCCCTGAAGAGCATTTCCTCCAAGCTCACCAGGAAGTGGCTCAGCTCCACCACTTCTGAACAAATACTTGCAGCACTTCTTCAGCTCCTGCTTCAATTCTCACAGAGACAGAGAGAAAAGAGCCCGTTCCATAGGAGCTGTGAGGTGCTGGATGCTGTTCCCACCTCTAAGCACCATTTTAACCCACACGCAAAGGGAAATCTTGAGGCTTGAGCTGGATGCTGGTGGAAGGCTTTGCTGCACGAGAGGGGTTTGTAAATGACGCGGTTGTAATAATTTGTATGTGAAACAGCTTGTCCTTCACCTACCAATCTAATGCAGCCAATTGCAATTCCAAATCTCTTTTTAGGGGAATAGCTTGAAGGAAAACGTGAGGCTGCAGCCCGTCTGGGCTTGTAAGTTTCTATTATTGCGAAATAATTTCCCATCACTGTTTTCTAAACTGCTTTGACAGAAACAAAGCGGTGGGTTGGAGTGCTGGCTTCCCTCGGCAGTAGCCATGCAGAATTGCAGGTTTGACCTCATTTAATCCTCTGAGTATTTAGAGATTGCTTTCATGCCCAGGAACCAGGAGAAGAATACAGATTCCTTCCAGAGTGCATTGAACTTGGAAACAGTAAGTGACCTCTAAAGTTGAATAGTATAGCCACAAGAATAAAGAATTTCTTTCTTTAGGAATGAAAGAAACAGGTTTTAGATCAACACCAGAAGAACAGCTGCTCAACTAAAAATACCTAATAAAGTGGAAATAGAAAAACTGTTTCCAACTTACATCTTTTTGAGGAAATCACTATTTCTGTGATTGCCTTATGCTTTCCATATCTATGTTGCTATCCAACAGCAGAGGCTGCAGAAGTTAAAGGACCTGAGTCTATCCTGGTGTCCCTTTGCAAACACACACAGGCACAGGGAAGCTATGCCAGACCTGGTACTAGATTCTATTCCAGGAAAAATGGGCCAATTTCCACTTAGACAATGTGATGCCCAAAGGGCATTTTCACAGAATGGGAGGGAAAGAACAGAGTCGCTTCAGGCTGTTGGTCTGCTGGAACAGCTTTTGTAGAGGCCCAGACAGAGATTACTTCTCCTTAAGAGCGGGTTGTCACAGCTTTCCATGAGGAATAGGAAACAGTCACAGCAATGAAAGTGCAACCAACACTTTGACACTTTTGTGGCTTCTAGGTGAGCTGATTCCTGCTTCTGGGACATGTCCCAGCCTCCCATGGCTGTGCTCTGTCTGGGCACTGAAAGCAGCTCAACTGGCTGGGGAAACAGCTCCAACCAAACGTCACCGATCTCCCTTCTTTTGCAGCATTATTATTAGTTTTATCGGTATTAGTGTTGGTAGTATTATTATAATTTATATTATTATTGGTATTGTTGCTATTGTTATCATTTGTGAGAGACTGGAGGGCTTGCTGGCTCAAAACACTTCTTTGGGCAGGTATGGGGGAAGAGGCAGATTGGACCTTGCCTTCGGTGAGACAATTCCCCTGCCCCACACACCCCACAACCCCGGGCCTGTATCCCAGCCTCACAATTGTCTGCCAATCCCTGGCACACAGGAGGCAATGCTCCACACCTGCCTCTGGAGCCTCTAACCCAGATTCTGAGTGGCCAAATGAGTGGAAGTCCCACCTGGGGGTTGGGCCCAGGAAGGCCAAGGGGTATTTAGGCGAACACAAGACAAGCACATGTCTTGACCCCACCTCTTCTTGGAACTTCTATCAGCTGAACACCACTGAAACCTTTTTGTTTGTTCCTTTCAATACCTTTTTTCTCTTTCTTCTTCTAATTCCCTCTTCTCCGAATTTTTGAGTAACTTAAAATTGAACAGGCTTAGACTTTGTTAAGTTGAATGGGCTATGTTAATGCTGTTAATGCTTTGAGAAGTGTTTTATGTTGATTGAATGCTGCTCTAAACATTTTGCCAAATTTTCTAAAGTTGCCAGTAAAGTTTTTCTTGTAATTTTGACTTCTTGAGAATATCTTGTCAGTGTTTCTCCCATGCATCTAACTCAGAGTACATGAACACCTGTAAGCCCTTTTAAAAGTCTCGTTGAGCAAGTTGTTTGGGGCCTTACACCATTATATTGTCATTATTATTTATTTTTTTTCCTCAGCGTGGTTGTGAGGTTGCTGGGCAGGAGGAGGGAGGGACACAGGGAGCACCATTACTATCACAGTGCATGACTGGCACAGTGCGGGGGGCCTGGGGACCAGCGAGATGGATGGTGGCATGAATAAACGGGGGTTTATAAAAGCTTGTCCTCTGCTTAGCCCTGCCTGTGCTGACAAACTGATTTATGCCCTGCTCTTGCAGGGAAGTGGCAGAAGGTCTGTGTGTCCTCCCCGTGCATGGCTTAGATCACAATGATTGCTCATTCCTGCAGCCCCGCTGTAGCATCCAATCACCCTGGGTATGAAATGCTTAATAAGCAAAGTTTTCCTTTTGCTCTTCTAAGGGCTTGTGCTCTTGCAGACTGCAAATTTCCAAATACGGTTGGACTAAAGAAACAGTTCCCACTGATACAAACGGATTCAGCCCCTGCACACCCTGCCTGTGCCCTCCCCTCTCCTGGTGAGGAAAGAGATGGTCCTACCCCCACCTCCCATGTCTGCAGCCTCTGGCAGATTTCCTCTAAAGCAGATTTATTGCATTTTCTTGGAGTGAGTTAAATCAGGAAATTTGATTTCACAGAGTTTATTGAATTTTAAACAAATTATTGAGAAAGAAATCCCCACACACATACACTGATATGTTCTCCCTCCCTCATCCTCTTCCTCCCTTCCCTCCTCTTTGTGGTCATGAGCTGAGCTACATGCATGCTCACTTGCCATGTCATGGACAATAGGAATGAGAAACTGGAGAGGAAAAAGAGGGGGGTGATGGGGGTGTTGGTTAAGGTCCTCTCAGAGTACAGAATAATGGAGGTACTTTAGGCCCAGCAATGGTGGCAAATTGAGGGACCACTGAGTGGGAACGAGTAGGAGCAGACAGCATTCTCTGCTGAAAACAGCTTGGTAATTACAGATTTTATATGCATTTAATTTAGGAAGGACTTCACTGTTTAATCTCAGGTAATTGTGGCCTGGCTGGGAGAGCTCCTGTGCCAGGTTCAGGCACAGTGCCAGGCTGGGCCAGGGATGCTAAGGGTTCACCGCCCTACTCTGTGCCATCTTCAACCCACTCAGCGGGTTTCAAAGGGCTTTTCAAACACTTCACAACAGACCACAAATGTGTATCCATTAGTTACCCACCCACAGCATCCAGGAAAATGGAAGCAATTCCTGAGGCTAACAGGGAAAAAATAAATCTCACCATTTGGAAGGTGATAGCATGGAAGTAACAAGTGCACATGCCTAGATAAAAATAGACAAATACTGCAGAGGCCAAATTGTCTTTTTGACAGATGATATGAAGATAGGGTCATAAAAACGTTCTCTCCCATAACTATATCCCCCTTGATTTATATTAGGAATACTGCCAGGAGTCATTATGGATTTAAACACAGCATTTTGCTGCCATGTGCTGTGATGTTTCCAGCCAGATCAGGAGACAGAAAATGGAAATTATGCTGTCATTTCCCAGGACAGGCGTGAGGAGTTTGCACACCTTGGCATCAGCATCATAACCCTGTGGGAGTGGTGGCCTCAGGAACTGTCACAGGTCACAGACCACTCTCCTCTTTTGGCTCCAGCAGCAGCAGGAAGGGACACTGGGAATCCTGAAAAGCTGCATTTTGTTTTGTAGCCATGATCTTACATCCCAGCCCACAGGCATGGATGGGAACCCCTGTTCTGCCTTAGTTTGCAAACACAAATCTTTAGGTGCTTCAATGGTTCTTCACTGCAGGGCAGCCTGGAGATGAGCAGTGGGTTAATTAATTTAGGGTGGTGATGTGATATCCAGCACCCACAAGGGGCTCATGCCAAGCCCTCCACAGCCCCATTTAGTACCTGCTATCCCTGTGGCACATCCCAGCGTGGTAACCAGTAACTACCACCTGCATCCTCGATGAAGTAAACTGGGTACCAGACCCCTCCTGGCTCAGTCCGAGCCATAAGCACATTAAGCAGAAATTGCCTGGAAATACCCAAACGAACATGAAATAAAGCTGAATGAAACCCAGAGCCAGCTGCAAAGCTCTGGGTGCTGACCTGCCTCCCAAAACTTGGAACAGTTGCTGCTGTATTGGGCAGGACCT
Organism: Corvus moneduloides; assembly: GCF_009650955.1. Classification (NCBI taxonomy): domain Eukaryota; kingdom Metazoa; phylum Chordata; class Aves; order Passeriformes; family Corvidae; genus Corvus; species Corvus moneduloides. The sequence continues at coordinate 7,126,136 of NC_045499.1, forward strand.
GTCGTGTCACACGCAGTTAGCACCTAACTGAGATACAGGACTCCCATTAAAGGTGATTATTAAATGACAGTGTTCATGCTCCTCTGCTCCTGGTCAGACCAGTCTCTGCTGCAGCTTCAGAGGTGTTTGGTGCAGCAGCAGCTCCCAGGAGATGGGCCTTAATGAAGGGCTCCCTAATAAAGGCTTTAATTGCCTGGTAAGAGGAAGGGCGATCCCCTGAGGTGGAACATCTCTAAGATTAAAGGCTTCTCCCAGCCTTTCTCCCACTGCTTCTCCTTTTGACTTCAGGTTTAACTCTCTTAACACTTTATTTCTTTATTTCTCTTCCCCTTTGGCAGTCATGCAAAATAAATGGGAAGAATGAGAGAAAGCCCAATATCAAAGAGAAAGAGAAAAATTATCGTCTTTAAAAACTTGAGATCTTTCCTCCTTTCTTTCCTTCTTTCTTTCTTTCCTTCTTTCTTTCCTTCTTTCCTTCCTTCTTTCTTTCTTTCTTTATGAAACCCCAGAATAACCCAGCCTGGAAAAAAATAGTCTTTAGGTGCCTTGGGAGCTTGGAAAGCAGAGTGGCTGAAAGAAGTTGTTCCCTGTGAGGGAGGTGAGGCCCTGGCACAGGGTGCCCAGAGAAGCTGTGGCTGCCCCATCCCTGGAAATGTCCAAGGCCAGGCTGGATAGGGCTTGGAGCAACATGGGATAGTGGAAGGTGTCCCTGCCCATGGCAGGGGGTGGAAGGAGATGAGTTTAATGTACCTCACAGCCAAACCATTCCAGGATTCTATGACAGCTTCCCAGATCCCATCCAGTGGACAGTGAGCCTGGCCCTGCCTGTGCTGGGGTCCCCTCATCCCAGTCACTCTGCTTAAGTGATGGAGTGTGCAAAAGCGTTCCCTGTATGGAGAGGCAATGGTGCTTTAGCTCCCTTTCTCTGTCAGGGACTTTATTCAGTTGTCCCCATGATGCCATGAAGATTTTTGCCTTTTCTTTTATACCCCTGTTATACCTTTTTTACAACTTCTGTATTCTTAGTGCTTTTTGCCTACATTCTTGGACTTGTTTATCATGCTGAGAGACTCAACATTTTAGAAGCTTCATAGTTAGGGACCAGAATGCCTCAGACCCCAAGGTCCTCTCCAGAACACATTCTGTAAACCAAGACAGAACCATGCAGGGGAAGGCTCCTTGGGGAGGGGGCTCACTTGAGCCTCTCATTGGGGAATCTTTGATAGATGTGCTAATTAGTAAAACCTATAATGTTATACCAGATCTTTGGGGACAGACTCAGTGGGGTGCATCTCGATGCATATGACCTGCACGTGTGCACCTGAGGATCCTTACAATAAATACCAAGGTAAAATCCCTTTTCCCCTTCTAACCGTGTCTGACTCTTGATTTTAAGACCAGGAAAAGGCATCACCCAGACATGCTAATTAATTTATTCTGAGTAGAAATAAATGTCTCTAGACTTCCTTTGTCATTTTCAATCTCTCTTTAACTCCCATCTGTTTCCTTCATGGTTTGTGAACTAAGAAAGAAAGAGGGGACAAATGGAAATGAGTTGATTTGAATTTTCCTTATTGAATGCTGTTACCGTAGTGAGGCCCTAGGGATCCCACAGAAAGGTTGCACACGCCTCTGCTGAAATCTAAACAGCTGTGGGAAATGCCCTTTTACTGTAAATGTTGCATGGAAGTCATTAATAAACTGCAGTTTCATTAGGTATTGCCAGATGTTAACTCGAGAACTCTGAGAGCAGCAGCAGGTCACCAGCCAGCTGAGACAGAAGCGGTGGCAGTGCCAGGGAGGGGACGTCTCCCTCTGCAGCAGAGGGCTCCTGGGGAGACAGGGACCCCCATCCCTACAAGCACAGTGTTGGAGCTGTTCTCTGACTGCTGCCCTGCCCTGTGCCAGGGCTTGGTACAAGCATGATGCATGGAAAGGCTGGGAATGCTTTTTTCCTTCTCTTCGTCCCCTCCTCCTCCTCCTCCTCCAGTGCACTGCATGATTCCTGGAGCAGCTGCTGCCCCAGATCTCATCCCGATGCATGGGGAATCCTGTTGGAAAAAACCTCCAAGACCATCAAGACCAATCTGTGCCTGATCCCCACCTTGTCAACCAGCCCAGAGCACTGAGTGCCCTGTCCAGTCATTCACACCTTGGACACCTCCAGGGTTGGGGACTCCACCACCTCCCTGGGCAGCCCATTCCAATGCTTAACAACTCTTTCAGTGAAGAAATTATTCACAATATCCAAACTGACCCTCCCCTGGCACAGCTTGAGACCATTTCCTCTTGTCCCATCCCCTGTTCTCTGGGAGCAGAGCCTGACCCCCCCCGGCTGCCCCCTCCTGTCAGGGACTTGTGCAGAGCCACAAGGTCCCCCCTGAGCCTCCTTTGCTCCAGGCTAAACAACCCCAGCCCCTTTGGTTGCTCCTCATAGAACCTACCCTCCAGACTACCCCAGTTCTCTTTCCCTTCTCTGGACACACTCCAGCATGTGAGTGGGAAGAGCAGGAAGTGCGGTGGCGATTGCAGGGTGGTCCTGCCATTCCTTGCTGCTGTGAAACCTGGAGCAGGATCCTGTCCATTTGCAGGGTGGCAGAACAGTTCTTGCAGTGCAACAGCAGGATAGTGATGATTATTTTGAAGACCTTGTTACAGAGAGATTAATTCCTATTCCTGGTCTCTGTTTCAAACTGAGCATTTTAACTGCACAGGCGGGAGGTGGGCAGTGATTAATTGTCTCAGGTCTTTGATTCAAGGAAAGCATAAACTCATCAAAGCTAATTTTAAATTTGCTTTCCCAGCACAGGACAGTGATTATTCAGCTACAATCAGATACTCCAGAGCCAGCCAGTAGGAGGTCTCAGGAGAAACCTTACCCAGCAGAGGGAGAGTCCTGGGTTTTGTGCCCAAGTCGCCCCCCATACAATGCCACCAGGACACACCGCTCAGTGCTGTTGCTCAGTGCTCCCACCTGGCCCTGTGCCCCTGCCAGGGTGGAAGTGTGAAAAAATCCCACTGATGATGGACCAGCAAAAGCTACTGCCATGTCCTGCCTCTGCTCAAAGGCCTTCCCCGAGGCAGTCGGGCTGTGGGAAACGCTGACTCCTGCAGATGGGGTCTAGGGAAAGGCAACCCAGTGCTTGGAAAGCCAATGACGTGCTTTTCCCCAGGAGAGTCTGTTAATACCCAGGAAAAATTGAAATTGCTCAGGTTCTGGAAGCTCAAGTTCACCTCTGATGCCACCATCACCAGAAATCACACATTCAAGGAGCACAGTCATGGGTGCTCCAGCCACCTCCACCCCCCAGCCCATCCCTGGGGATGATCTAGGGTCACCCCAGCTGCAGGTGAGGCCTGGAGGTAGGAGCAGGACATGAGGCAGGGTGGGAACAACATCCCAGCTCTGCGGAACGAGGCTCTTTTCCCTCCTCTGCAGAGGATAAAGTCAGCTATAAACCAGCCAGGACACTTCAGCTGGAAGTGAGCAGGTTGTTATACCTGGCAGTTGATTTTCATAGCTTTTTTTATATGGTGCATTAACAGAGTAACAAACCCTATTACAGTTTAATAAACCTGATTCCAGACTGAACAGCCTTGTTTCAGGGCTGGCTCCTGTTCAAAGAGCAGGACAGCCAGCTCAGGGCTCACTCAAGAAGCTGGGAAGCAGTCTGTAAGCAAAATGAGAACCATAAATGAAGCAAAAAGCTCTTGCCTAGGTTTGGGCTTTCTCACAGCTCAATGTTCTAGTTAAATGCACCAGATGAACACCTTGATTTTGGGGCACAGGGAAGGATGGCTGCGGAGGCCATCGTGCGGAGGACAGCATGACCACCTGCTCACCATGACCTTCTGTGTCACTTTTATTCTTGGCAAAATGAATTTACCCCCCATGTAATTATAGAAACAAAATTGTTTTGACCTCAGCTTCATACTTCTCAGCTTAATGTGTATAATTGCTTTGCCAGCCATTTATTATTGTCAACATTTCCAGTCGGGGCTGTGGGGAGCAGCAACAGGAAGGCCGGGGGGATAGGGGAGGTTGGGCGCGTGCAATAATAAAAAGCTGTTTACAGTTGCATATTAATCACAAATACGGACCTGGGGTGCAGAAAATCCCACTGTCCTCAGTCACCAAAGGTTCACAGAGGTGTTGGAGGGGAAAACGTTGCTGCATCCCCTGCCTTGCCCTTGGTCTGCCTGCTGCAAGCTTCTCTCCTTCCAGAGGTGCTCCAAGGCAGGTATGTCCAAGACTAATGAATTATTGATCAGCAGATAATAGGAGTAGCTTTATTTCTAATGGCTGAATTGCTTATTGATCCGCTTCACACACAGAGAGTGGGAGGACTGAACATTCACCACATTGCCACTGTACCCTTGTCTAATTAACACCCCCCCTTGTCTAATTAACATCCCTCTGGGGTGTGTGCTGGAGAGGAGCCTGTGCCCAGGACAAGGACTGGGAGTCTGTAAATCTATCTGGATTTAAGTAACATTAACAATGAAAGAAAAACCAGCAGCTTTAGGTAATCCTGGAGAGAAGAGAGAGAGGAAAAGGGGAACTCCCTGTGATGAACAGGCAAAGCCTGGTAATTCCCTGATACCACAGCATCTGGCATTCACTGTGAATCCCAACGGGATGAAGTGAGAACCAGCCACTGCTCGGAACTCCATGCTATTTGCAAAGCACAAAGGAGTTCTCACTCTTGGATTTATGGAAATCAGCCAGGTAGAAGAAACAAGGGCTAAATGCTGCCTGATAGTACAAAGTGTTACTGGGAAATGGATTTTTTTTCAAGTTCTTAACTGCCCTTTGTCCTTTAACCCTGAGAGACTGAACAGGTATCTAAGCTGGCATTTCAAAGTAATATGTGCAAAAATAATCCTAGATTTCAGCCTTCACAATTTTAGCTGATCACAACAGGTTGACTCCAGGTCCTCAAATTCATCCCACCTTTCACCCCCTACATACCCACTGCAAACCCACTTTGTGTTCCTCCCTCCTGCAAAGCCCTGGCAGCCACAGCACAGGATTTTGCCCAGTGCCTGACAGGCTGGGCATCCCTTCCCAGATCCTGGTGCTGGCTCCCCAGCCTGAGCTGCCCCCACAGCTCCCGTCCACTACTGACACATCCCTACACCAACACTTGGCAAAAACTGCCTTCCTGCCACTGGCACCTTGTGTAGGACCTGTTGGTTCTTTATCTGCAGCACCAAAGAGAGCCTGATGAGCCCTTTCTAATGGCAGCTGAATTCAGAAGAGGATATTCCCTATTTGTCTGTGGAGAAGTTGTCAGCAGAAGCACTGCAGCCACCTTGTCTTTCCTCCTAGGTTTCCTGCGGCAGCTGTGCCTTCGCAGGAAGCTGCTCTTTCTTCTCCCAATGAGCCTCTTGTCCTCATACCCACCATCTGGGTCCTCTTCAGATGTGACTGTGCCTTTCCACTTCCCCTGGCATAGGATCCAGGCTGTTGTGGTCCTGAGCAAATCTATTTGGGGCAGAAAAGCCATTCTGCAGCCCATGGTAGGAAGTCAGTCCCTGCCTGCCCTTTCCCCCTGTCTGGGATCCACAAAGGACAGCCAAGGAGTTTGGAACTAATGAAAGGAGTGATGAGGACTCACAATGACCAAGTCTCAATGGAGTGCGTTCTGGCACCTTTTCAAATTGATTTTAAATAGGAACTCCCTCTAATCCTCCTTCCTTATCTCATTCCCTACATCACTGATTCCTCATCAAACAGTTTAAATTAATTTGAGCCTGCTGTTCTCTGCCCTGTTATCTTTCCCCCCCTCATTTATGAATTTTAAATCAACTTGTTAACAACCTACTTAGTTGCATAATTTCCCTATAATAATCCCTGCCCCTGGCCGATTGTGCATTAATTCTGGAGATAGCACACTGAGCAGCCGATGGCACAGCTGTGCTCACACTGCCAACAGTGGCTGCAGTGACAGGAAAATGACTATACAGACCAGTAGCCCAGCGGCCACGGGAATTTGGGCTACTGGTGCTTTGCTTCTGGCCGGTGCCCACTGTTCTCCAATCCAGACCATGCCACACCATTCTGGTGTAGGCAGGAAGAGGGGATCTGTGGCTTGGTGCTGTGCAAGGACACTGGGGCACAGGAAAACTTCATTGCCAGGCAGGTAGCCCTGTTATTCCCTTTGGTCCTTCCCCACCATCTCTATCCAGCCTCTCATCCCCGAGGCTCTGGAGCCATCTATGATGCTGACAGGTACCATTTCCAAGATGGAAACTGAAGATAAAATCTACAAATCATTTCCTAAGGGTTATAACAGCGGATTATGGATTAATAGGAGAGGGTAGAGAAAACACAGGAAGCGCTGGAGGTCATAAATCCTGTAAATTAAGTAACTCTGTGTGTCAAGTGATGCCAGCTGTGTGCTCAGGTCCTTGTGTGGCAGTGGATGGATTTCCTGCCTTGAGGAAGTTTTAATTCTCACAGTATCAGGGCCAGGCGCCTACCCTTGGCTTCCCAGGAAAGGTTGAGGGACAGCAATGCTGAGTCCTGTGGGTTTCCTCTAGGCTTCAGAGGTGAAGGTCATTTCAGTGAGATGCTCAGAGTTCCATCTGTGTGATGTTTAATTCCCCTCCCACGCTTTGCTTTCAGTCCTTCTTTCTTGTCTCTCTGAAGTCACTGAGAGCAGCACCTCTTTATTCAACCCTGCTGTGCATTTATCCTGCTTGTTCTACTTGCACAGAGACGTTCCGAGAGTGCTGGTACTCATTTTTTCCCAGTTTTTGTTGTTTTGGTTAGTTTGATTTTTTTAAGTTCAAGGCTGAAGAAAGCTGTCATAGAATCGAATTAGAGATTCATAGAATCATCAGTGTTGGAAGAGACCTTTATGATCATCCAGTCCAACTGTCAACCCAGCACTGCCACTCGAACCCCTAAACCACTAAACCGCATCACCCAGTGCCAGATCCAGACACCTGTTAAATGCCTTCAGGGGTGATGGCTCCATCCCCTCCCTGGGCAATCTATTTCAATGCCTGACCACTCTTATCAGTGAAAAAAAAATTAATGTCTAATCTGAATCTCTCCTGTCTTATTTTAAGGCCATTTCCTCTGGACCTCCTGCTGCAGGCGCAGTAGAAGAGACCGGCCCCCATGCCACAACAACCTCCTGTGGAGAATGATATGGTGCCCCCTGAGCCTCCTCTTCTCTAGACAAAGTCCATTACCCCTAACAACAAACTAGGCAGAGGACCAGCATAGCACGGTGCGTCAGCAGCAAGTGTTTCACTTTAGCCATAGAACATGCCCTCTCTTTCCAGCCTGGAGAAGAGAAGGCTCCAGGGAGAGCTGAGAGCCCCTTCCAGTGCCGAAAGGGGCTGAAAGAGAGCTGCAGAGGGACTTTGGACAAAAGCCTGGAGTGACAGGACAAGGGGAAGTGGCTTGGCGCTGTCAGAGGGCAGGTTAGATGGGACACTGGAGGAGAACTGTGGGACACTGGAGGAGAACTGCGGGACACCGGAGGAGAACCGTGGGACACCGGAGGAGAACTGCGGGACACTGGAGGAGAACCGCGGGACACCGGAGGAGAACCGTGGGACACCGGAGGAGAACCGCGGGACACCGGAGGGACACCGGAGGAGAACCGCGGGACACCGGAGGAGAACCGCGGGACACCGGAGGGACACCGGAGGAGAACCGTGGGACACCGGAGGGACACCGGAGGAGAACTGCGGGACACCGGAGGGACACCGGAGGAGAACCGTGGGACACCGGAGGAGAACCGCGGGACACCGGAGGGACACCGGAGGAGAACCGCGGGACACCGGAGGAGAACCGCGGGACACCGGAGGGACACCGGAGGAGAACTGCGGGACACCGGAGGGACACCGGAGGAGAACCGCGGGACACCGGAGGGACACCGGAGGAGAACCGCGGGACACCGGAGGAGAACCGCGGGACACCGGAGGGACACCGGAGGAGAACCGCGGGACACCGGAGGAGAACCGCGGGACACCGGAGGGACACCGGAGGAGAACTGCGGGACACCGGAGGGACACCGGAGGAGAACCGTGGGACACCGGAGGGACACCGGAGGAGAACTGCGGGACACCGGAGGGACACCGGAGGAGAACCGCGGGACACCGGAGGAGAACAGCAGGACACCGGAGGAGAACCGTGGGACACCGGAGGGACACCGGAGGAGAACAGCAGGACACCGGAGGAGAACTGCGGGACACCGGAGGGACACCGGAGGAGAACCGCGGGACACCGGAGGAGAACAGCAGGACACCGGAGGAGAACTGCGGGACACCGGAGGGACACCAGAGGAGAACCGTGGGACACCGGAGGAGAACCGTGGGACACCGGTCCCGGCCGCCCGCCGAGCCCGCGGGTGCCTCATTCCCGGAATGAGTCGTGGCCGCTGCGCCCTCTGGCGGCCGCGCCGCGAGCGGCAGGGCAGGACGGAGAGCTTTGGCCTTGACCTCGGTCCTTCCTAAAGAGAAGCGATCCCCACTCGTCCCCATCTGGTCCCCCCTTGAGCACCCCACACAGCAAATAGGACCTTTCCTGCCACGCATGTGGGGATCCCCCGTGTTGATTCATGGATGCTCACTTTGGCATCAGTGTGGCCATGGCATCAAGAAGCTATTTTGGGGAATTGTGCGTCCCTGTTTCCCCTCTGACCCCCAGCATCATGGAGTTGCTTCCCTGCCTGCCAACCCAGAGTCGTCCCTGCTGGGGCAAACAGCTCAGAGACCCCCTCTATGATTAACGCTCGTTGGGGTCCCAGGGTGCGGGGTGACGGGCAGGAGATGTTCTGGTGACTAAAAGCTTAAGGGTCTACATGGACACAGCAATGTGGGCAGCATGTGGAGTGTTGAGGAGAGACAATGACCACAACTGGCTCCACACCAGCCCCATATGCCCATGGCAGTGGCAGGAACACCACAGGATGGTGGCTGGGATGCAGGAGAGGCTTGGCCAGAACTGCTGCAGTTCTCCCATGCACACACACACTTCCCAACAACCAACAGCTCCACAGCCCCTAGCACATCAGAGGGGACAGGACTGCCCTGTTCCACTTACCCTGTCCCACCCTTCCCCTGGCCCTGGGAATGGGGGACATCCCACTATACCCTCTGGGGAGCTGTGGGTGCACAGCCAACACCACGATGTATCACAAGGAGCCAAAGCCATTATTGCCAGGGTGCTGTCCTGGCAGAGCAAGAACCTCTGATCCTGCTGGATTATAAACCAAGGCAGCCTTAACTCCTGGGTAAAACAGTGCCCAGCAGCCACTCGTGGTGACTGTCACTGTCCTGTCCAGTAAACTATAATGTGCATTCAGAAATAATTATAAATAATTAGTAAGCTGGTATTCCAGGGCAATATCCCATAACTAAACATAGTGATTTCTTGGTGTTTGGCTGAGCGAGAACCAGACATTTCCAGCTAATGGCTTGCTTTGCCTTTTATTTGGCAGCTATTAGACCCCCATATGGGCTCCAAAGCAGCTATTAGCACAAGTGTCCTTTGTAATTAGCTTTGTTCTGACTTGCATGTTACTCATTACATACTTAGTCTTCAGCCAGTGGGAGACCTTGCCCATTTTGATACAAGATGTGACACAGCTGCCCCAGTACCTGCCACCTGCCTGGACAAGGCCATGTTGTGGTGCCCAGTGTGGGACAGCACAGGGCCCACACTGCCACAGAGAAGGGTTCACAGGCAGCACGCTCCTTCCAAGGCAGAAATTTCAAGGCTAAGGCCTGAAAAAAGCATCCACTGATCTGAACCTTATGGTGAAGCTAAGGAGCCCTGGCTGCCTCAAGCATTGGGCAGTGCCAGTGTTTCCCAGTGAGGTACTACTGCTGCCCAAATGGAATGGGAATCAATCACCCCATCTTATTGTTTCTTCCCTTTTTGCAGGAAGAAACTTGAAAGAGAGCTCCTAAATTATTTTATAGACATGCTCAGCTGTTTCCTCAGCTCCTGCATGAGATCTGGCTGGCACAGGCTGTTCAGAGCCATGGAGCTGCATGTTTGATGAGGACACATATTGAGGGGAGTGATGCCTACATCTGCACTTTGTGGGTGGGTGCAGTGGTGGGGCTGCCTGAGAGCCTTTGCTGGGATGCTCGGACTGTGGCCAGATATGGCTTTTTCTCCTTTTTCCCTGTTAACTTTGCAGAGCGATAGGGTGGTCCAATGCCATCCAGGGTTTGTGCCAGGATATGGCTTCTCAGCCATTTCCTAAGCTTGGGCCTGCCCTGATGGAGGAGCAGGAATTGTTCTGGGTGAGAGCAAATGTTTTTAAATGTTACTAATGCATTAGTCCCTCAGTGCTCTGCTCTCTGCCCCAGCCCAAAGCCCTGTCAGCAGCTGTGATGTCCTGTAGAGCCCCACAGGGGGCTGGAATCTCAGGCAGCTCAGCATTGCTCCTGACTCTTCCCAGGCCATACTCCGGCTGGAAAAGTGTTCCAAAGCCCACTGGGTATCCCTTGGGCTGCCCTTGCCACCTTGCCACCCTGCTGCAGGCTACATGCAGGTGCCAGGCAGAGCTGCAGGTGCTGGTGATGCTCCGCAGCACCCACTGATGACACAGAACCAATCTCTCCACCAGCAGCTTCCCCTGTGTCCTGGTGTGCAGGGATGGATCAAGGGATTAACCTCCGGGATATCTCTGGGAAGGGGATAATCATCAGCCCATTTGCTGCAGTCTTGGTTGAAAAGCCACCTGGTGAATCTGCCCCCTCCATGCAGATAAAAACAATGAAGATATCAGAGACATGTCACACCCCAGTGGGGCACTCAACTCGTCATTACTGAGTCATCTGACTGCAGTATTGATTTCATTTTCACATGGTTTAGTGCAGTTCAAAGCCTGGTGAGCTTCACCATGGCACTGTCTGCAGATCATGGGCACTCCTGACAGGGACATCAAAGGAAGGGGATCGATGCAGGGGTCATTGGGGGCTCAGGAACTGCACCCATATGTGGGAGCAGCTCAGGCTCTTGGCCGAGGAGCCCTCGTGACACCACTTGGCTGCTCCTAGCTTGGACACCCCATGGCCATGGCTGAGGACAGGGTGGTGGGGAGGTAAGAGGCCAGCACAGCTGGACGGGGGATGCAGGGAGGTCAGCACCACTGGAGGACGGATGCAGCTCCCAGTCTGACAGGGAGGAGATGGAAATGAGACAACAATCTGTAATTGCAAACAATAAAATTGATGGAAACCGGCTCATTCTTATGCACAACATGCAGCCTCTAATTACATTTTGAACGTTTCATTTTCTGTCTTTTCCCCCCTAATTTTCCATAGAAGGTAATTAGCAATCTTTCTTTCTGTGGGTATGTGGTTAATTAATACTTTGTTAATCGTGGCGAGGATCATACTGGTTTGATTTACTCAGTTTTAGTCTTTTCCCAGTGCAATTACTCCCAGAGTCACAGGTGCAGGAGTCTAGGATAAATCTGCACAGCCCTGCCCACAGCCCCTGGAGGATCCTGTCCTGGCTCCCACTGCACTCCTAAATTCCTCAGTCTCCCCCTACCCTGTGTCACTGCGCTCCCACCTCATCTTCCCGTGCTGGGAACCACTCCCAGCAGGAGCAGCTGAGCTGTGTGAGCTGCCGGGCTGTAGCCCCCAGCCCCCCTAGTCCCGGGTTCCGGGGGTATGGGGTCCTCGTTCTGGATTCAGTGGGAACGTGGGTCGGGGGTGCTGCTGAGGCAGCAGGGCCGGAGGTGGGGTGGTTGCCACGAGAGGGCTCACGGAGCTGGATCCGACTCTGGAGTGACTCTGCAGCCTCCCGCCGGCACCCTGCTCCGGCCTGTGAGCCGCTCCCCTAGTGAGGGTCACTGATGCTCTGCCCCAGCCCTAATTTTACCAGTGACCGGCTGCTCTGGCTGTAAGTCCTGGTGGGGCTCTACAAGCCACCAGCACAGCCCCTTCTGATGATTAATAGTAGTAATTAAATTCCTATCAAACCCCAGCAAAACATCACAGGGCATCACAATAAAAGCTGCTGTTGATACACTGACAGCCCATGGGAGAGCAGATGATGCTCTGTGGCCCCAGGAGGTTCTGCTGATTCACAGGGGGTAAATCATAGAATCATGGAATATCCTGAGTGGGAAGGGAGCCACAAGGATCATTGAGTCCAACTCCCAGCCCTGCACAGGACAACCCCAACAATCCCACCCTGTGCCTGAGAGCGTTGTCCAAATGCTCCTGGAGCTCTGGAAGCCTTGGGGCCTTGACCACTGCCCTGGGCAGCCTGTTCCAGTTCTGCCCACCCTTTGGGGGAAGAACTGTTTCCTGATATCCAACCTAAACCTCCTGACACAGCTCCAGCCATTCCCTTGGGTCCTATTGCTGGTCATTAGATAGAAGAAATTGGTGCCTGCTCCAATGAGCATCTCCTGCCCTGGGCATCTCCTCCTCTCCCCAGAGTGCAGGGCAAGCAGAGGAGTGGGCAGAGATGGGCATTTGGCTGAGGCACTAGCCCCAGCAGCTTCAGGCACTTCCTATCTGCCAGCACTGTAGAAAACCTGGGATGCTCAGGGTGTGCCTGGGCCAGTACAACCTCTTCCTATCATGCACAGTCCAGCTCACAGCCCAGACAGGACCAGTCTGCCCACTGTGTGCCTCTAAACAGCTTCTCTTCCTTTAACTCGTTGGCCTGGACCACCTCAAGCCCTGGGGGCATGGCAGCAACATCCCAGCCTTGCCCGGACAGCAGCACACACCCCAGACTTCAGGGCTGCTCCTAAGGCTGCACCTGAGCAGCATGGGTATGCCACAATCTCTGCCTGAAGCAGAGCAAAGGTCCTGGGTCCACCCAGGGAAAAAGCCCGGGCAAAGTGCAGCAGAGTTTGTCCTTGGCTGTGTTTGCAGTGAACACAGCCTGTACCCCACAGGGACACCCTGGGCATGAGCTGTGCCCCATCACCACCTGGCACTGGGGCATCCCTTACCCCCTCTGGAACAGCTCCATGACAGTGGGGTATCCCTCACCACCCTGTCCCAGAACAGCTCCATGACAGTGAGCCATTGCTCACCCCACCATCCTAACACAGCAAAGGGCTCTTGTTAAGAGAATATAATGTGCACTGAAAGTAATTGATGATCATCCTGCAGCCATTGATTCTCTGTCTCCTGTAATTCTGCTTCGCTCCTGTACTAAGGGGTTGTTGTTTTTCCCCACAGAGCCCAGCCCAGGCAGCAAAGGCTGAGCCGTAGCCCTGTCCATCTACCCACTCCTGTACATCCAGCCCTATGCCATGCTGTGCCATGCCACAGGCAGGGCTCTCCAACATCAGGGCTAAATCAGGCTGCTCATTGCACAAGGGTGTTTGGTCTGTGCCAGGGCACAAGCCTGGACACACCTCTGTCCCACAGGCAGCCTAAGGTGGAAGAACAGAAAGAGGAAGGCTGCCCCGAGGGCCAGGAACTCTTCCTACAGGATTCTCCTGCTCCTCAGCTGCAAGAAGGGTGGTTTGAGTGATGCTGGAGGAAGTGTTGCTGCAGCCATGGCTCATCTCAAAGCCTCTGTGGGAGTCAGGATGGGCACTGCACAGGTCATCCCCATATACCCACCTGCAGCAGGAACGTGGCAGCTAGCAGCAGCAATGGGGGTGGCACTGATCACCCTGCCATTTCTTGGAAGTACTCAAGGTCAGGTTGATGGGGCTTGGAGCAACCTGGTCTAGTAGAAGCTGAACCTGCCCATGTCAGGGTGTGGAATGAGATGAGCTTTAAGGTCCCTTCCAACCCAAACCATTCCCTGATTCTGTAATTCTCCCTGCCCTTGTCCCAGCCACGGCAGACAGCCAGAGACAGTGCTGGCCATGGGACAGGCAGACCTTTCCCAGCAGCTGCCTGCCCTTCCCAGCACAGCCCCATCAGTGCCTTGGTGGCAGCTGGGAACAGCAGCATTTGTTTGCAGAGCAGCAGCTCAGAGTGCTTGGACAGAGCTGCACACTCAGCATAACCCAAATCTCCCAACAGAACTGAATAAAATCCCTGGGCATAGCGGGAGCAGGCAGGGACCCAGATCCCCGCCTCATGCTTGTCACATGAATGAGCTCTGCAGCCAGGCTCCCCTCGCCCCAGGAAGGGGATTGTGCTGTGTTGTGGGGAGGATTAGGCTGTTTCAGGAGGCTGGGAACATCTGTGGGTGAAGGGCTGTGGGGAGGCCTGGCCTCTCACTACCACCCACAGACCTGAGAAAATGGGCTTAAGGTACCTGTGGGGTTGGGAGGCATTTGGGCAACCCCAGGGAGGGGAGGGAAGATGTCCCAACACCACAGCAGAGGTGGCAGCAGCTTCCCAGCCCATAACCACTGTATCCAGAGGGCTCACCCGGTGAACTGCCCCCAAATTCCCTAACAGAGGGAAGAAAGGAAAGGAGGGAGGAGAGCTGGGATCTGCCTGCCTCATCCCAGCTCCCACCAACAGGCCGGGCTGCTACCAGCAGCCAGCAGCTGGAGCAGCCCTCTACTCCTCTGGGAGCCCCCAAACCCCCCCGGCTGCTGCTGAGCATTTCTGGCCAGCAACCTCAGATGTCTGAGAAAACAAACTGCAGGGGAATTAGCTCCCAAGTATTTCCTCAATTCTGCCCGCTATGAAGAGAATTTTATTTTGCTACCTCGGGAGGAAGGAAGGCAATGTGGACAGGTGCATAGAGGAAACCCATGGAAGATTGGGGGGGAATCTGGCCAGCAGTACTCCCACTGCTCCCAGCTCCTGGCCTAGGGAGCAGAGAAGCACGTATGTTCCCATGTGGGCCTTTACAAAAGGATCATCCAAGCAGATCTTCATCTCCTCCAGTTAGGCAGTGCCATGGTTTCAGCCTGCAGAGCATCCCTGGACAACAAGGGCTGGTTTGAGCATCCACTGCCCACTCACCCATCACCATGGGTAAAGCCAGGGCTCCCATCTGCTTTTTGGAGCCCTGTGCTTAATTTTAGCTCCTGTTTTACAGGTACGTAACAATGTCAGAGGCTCTGGGAGCCCGGCTCACGTACTTCCCAGCACTGCAGATAACTTTGCTTGGAGAAATAACGTCACTAAATATAGAGCTGAGTCAGGAACAGGCAAAGGGACAGCCCCTGCCTGGTGGGAGAGGCTGGCCCAGGGCAGAGTCCATGCCCTGGAAGGGGTGCCCCTGCCTGCCATAGCAAAGCCTGTGCTCTACCCTAATCAGGGCACTTAATAGTTTGTAGCCTAAAACAGGGCAAAAGTTTCTCCTCCCAGTCCAACAGACACCTTCCTCCCTCACCTGCCTTTCCACAGCACTGGATCCTAGGAAAAAGTCCCACAGGTGATCCTGGAGCCAGGACAGGGATGACACCCAGCTTCAGATGGGGCATGGAGGTCACTGGTAGAGAACAACCAGGATTTACTACTGAAGTGTTCCCAGCCAGCCACATCCAAGCAGCAGGAAATTAATTATACACTTTTTTCCTTAGAAGCAGGGTTGGCTCCCTGCCCTAGCTGTGTGAGCCTCTCCCAGTGGCACTGGCTACAGGAACACCCATGTTAGCTGTGGACACAGCCCAGACAGGATCCCCAATGCCCACAAGTGGTGGAGACCAGCAGAGAAGGGCTGAGCACATCCTTCATTGCGGAGGACAAGTGCTCCTCTCAACAGGCATCACCAGTGCTTGGTACGGCAGGAGAGCCCAGGCCCTCCTGCAGCCCTGTCTGAGTCTCACCAGAGACCACCCCACACACAGAGGGGAGCTTGTCTGTACCTACAAAAACTCAGATAACAGGGGCAGCTTCCCAGGGGTGGGTTATTGTGACATGAGCCCATCCCTGCGGTCCATTAGACACCCCAACTATGAAAATACAATTACCCAGCTTTACAATATCACAGCTCAGTAACTACAACATCCTCTTGTACGAAATACTCCCCTGGCTTTATAATCTACAGTATTAAAAAAAAAAAAAACAACAATCCAGGCTGCTTTATGAGATATTTAGACTGAAAAAAGGCAAAAGGGGCCTTGCAGACAAGGGAGAGCAAAGAGAGTAGCTGCAATGCAGGCCCTGAACCTGCCACAACTCCCTCAAGACCACCTTCATTTAACCTCTCATTTAGTTTTAGCCCCACACAGGTGTGGTCTCACTCAGCTCAGAAGGAAACAGCACAAAGAAACAGCAAGAGCATCTGCACATCACTCAAGACTTTTAAATGCATGTCCCTCCACTTCACAATCAAGGGAGTTCTCAAGGATTTTTACAGGTTCTAAAACCAGAGTGCACCACTATGCTGTAGCCATCCCAGCTGCTAACCAAAGCCTCCTCTTCCAGCTGAAAAGGGGCATCTTACCCTCTCAGTGCATGTCCAGCTTCCACAGGGTGCTGGAGCAGCAAGTGGAGCCAGGCCCTGCCACAGGCCCACTCACCCTCTCCCCGAAATTGACCCTAAATCTATGTGATCTGGCATACAGAAATCACACTTCTAAGAAAGAAGTTCAACATTTGATGGGTAAATTGTAAAAAAAACAAGTTTATTTGAAAAAACTCAGCCTCTTAACATGAATTCTGATCAACATTTACTAGAACTTGAGAGCCATTAACCTGCTCCACATACATTGAGATATTTTCCAACACTAAAAATAAAAAATAAATACATACAAATACTTTCCTCCCCCTTACGTGTCCTAGATGTGAGAGGTTCAGCATCCACCGCCTTAAGATCTCAGTTGAACAGAAGCAAGTAAAAGAGGTTTCTCTAACAGATAAAAGAGCAAAAGCAGAAAAAGTCTCAGGGATGTACCATCTCCACCCACTTCACCACTCTGCCCAGGGCAGGCACCCAAAACACTTGGCTGGATGGGGCTCCAGTGGAAACCCGCCCCACAGGCAGGATGGGGTAGCACAGCCAACAGCAGCATCAATACCAGCACCCCAACCAGAGCCCATTTCACATCACCCAGCACTGGGCTGAGAATAGGCACTACTGAGGCAGAGTGGGGAGGCAAGGGGGACCCCAACACTCCCCAAGGAAGGCTTGGGCAAGCAGGGCTGCCATGGCCCTGGAGTGGGTGACACTGCACAACAAGAACTGCAGCTGTCTTTCTTTAACCTGAATATCCCATGAGAGAACAGCTACAAAACCAGGGATTTTAAAGAACTACAGTAGCTAAAGTGTTTTCAAAACATACCTAAAAACCACCTACAGAGCCAGGAGGCATTGGGCACAGGGGTTGAGGAGCACCTTGCCCCGTGCCTGCATCTCCCCCCTCCCCCCCAAACAGAGGGCCTGCAGTAAGAAGCGTGTGAAGCAGTATTCATCCAGGGCCGGCCCTGAAGCCCATCATGCTTCAACAAATCCAGTATCCTGCTTTTTATGGCTTTTTAAAAACAAAACTCCCCAAAACACACACATATCCCCCCACCCCCCAACCCCAAGCAGAATACAGAGCTAAAGCACAGTTTAGAGTTAAGGCTCATCCAGATTCAACTAGATATGGAGACTGTAAGGCACATATTAGTACATTCATGTTACTGTTAAAAAGCCAGACTATAAAAGCCCCCCTGCTGCTGGACACATGAGGATACTGCACGTATAGTCCTGTTACCTTTGTTGAACACAGATGGAAAGACAATTCAGAGCCTGTTTAAAAATGAACACCCGGTTTAAACACTTCTCACAGCCACCCAGCGCCAGCAGAGCTCTGCCCTGGCCGCCGCACCAGGGCAGCAGCGCTTCCCCAACACTCCGGGATTAAGACCGGTCCCTCACATGCGGCTCTCCTCCTCCTTGACACCATCCTCCACACTCTTCTGAGATGAGGGTGCCACGTCATTGTTTGCCTCTTTCTGCTTCTCAGCCTCGTCAATGTTGGTCTCCTCCTCCTTCCCTTCATTCTTTGCCTTTTCCTCTGCCTTTTGCTCCTTTGCTACCAGGCGATAGTTGATGCCCATCCCGATGAAGAGGTAGATCCCGGAGATGATCAGGACAACCCCGCAGGCCCAGTATGTGTACTTGTAGTCACCATACATGTCATTGAGCTTCCCTAAGAGACAAGAGAGGGGACAATTTAGCAAGATGCCCCCAGAGCAGCTCCAGGTCACGGAGATGTTCTCAAGAGCAGCCCAAGCCCATCACCCTCACCTTCAGGCAAGGACCTGTCCCACATTCCTTTATCCCTTGCTCTCCCCACCCTGTGCCAGGGGTTCAGACCCCACTTCCTCAGATACTGGGGTGGTCTCCTGACTGCTGCCCCAGTGCCAAGGGCTGCCCATGGCTCAAGGGAATCCACCACCACTTAGCAAGTCCAGACAGGACAGCCTGAGTAAAAG
Source organism: Corvus moneduloides (assembly GCF_009650955.1). Taxonomy (NCBI): domain Eukaryota; kingdom Metazoa; phylum Chordata; class Aves; order Passeriformes; family Corvidae; genus Corvus; species Corvus moneduloides. The sequence continues at coordinate 7,144,436 of NC_045499.1, forward strand.
AATCATAGAATCGTTAAGGTTGAGAAAGACCTTTAAGATCATCAAGTCCAATCACCAGCCGAGCACCACCCCATTAAAACCATGTCCTCAAGTGAGTTCTCCAGGCACAGCACACCCTACCTAGCATAGGGGGTCCCAGAAGCACAGGGCAGCATTCCACGATGGTCACCAGGCCAACAGCACTGGAAAACCGCTGAGCTCCCACCAGGTCCATCAGGGTCTCAAACAGGATCGAGCTCAGCCAGCCAAAGGCAAAGCCAAAGAAGCCAGCATAAATGCAGAAGCCAGCATAGGTGGTGGACATCGGGGCCAAGAGGTGGCAAACCCCATTGTAAATCACAGAGATGGCGAAGAAATACTGGATGCGGGGTCTGATCCACTTGGTGTTTGCCACCAGTCCCATGGAAGGTCTGGCCACCATGTCCACAAAGGCCAGTATGGAGAGCAGGAAGGCTGCAGACTCACTAGCAATCTTCTTGCTCTTTGCATAATTGCTGAGGAAGACCAAGGGAGCGAACAACCCGAAGAACATGATTACATTGCCTGATAGATAGAGCAGGAAGCCCCTGTGTGTGAATAGAGACAGGTCCAAGAATTTGTTGATTGTCTGGAAGAATGAGCTCTTCTCTTTCTTGGCCTTTCCATCAATGAGGTCCGTGCTGGTGTCACCATCATCCTTTTTTCCTGCCTTCCCAGCCTCCTGCTGCACTTCTTTATTGGCCTCTTTCTTCAGCTGATCCGGCTTGGGACCTATGGGCCGCATCAGGGATCCAGCCACACAGCAGTTCAGCAGGAGGCCACCCAGGATGAGGAAGCTGCCACGCCAGCCAAATATGCCGAAGAAGAGCTGGTTGATGGGTGCCAGGGTAGAGAGGAAGACAGGACTGCCTGCCATCGCCAGCCCATTGGCCAGTGGACGCTTCTTGAAGAAGTACTTGCCGATCATGGTTAAGGCAGGATTCAAGTTGAAGGCAAGTCCGAGGCCTGCAGGAGAGAGATAAGGGGCTCAGGGCTTGGACACCCCCAGCAGCACCTGGCAGAAGGGCTGGTGGGACAAGCGGGGTTCACAGCTCCATTTCCAATTTGGAATCATGGAATCATTTAGGTTGGAAAGCCCTCCAAGATCATGGGGTCCAACCATTCCCCCAGCATTGCCAGGTCCACCATTAACCCATGTCCCCAAGTGTGACATCCACATGCTTTTTGAACACTTCCAGGGTGGGACCAGTGCCCCAGACAGTCCATTCCAACACCCCACCACCCACTTCCCAGCTGCATGAGCAGGAGTCAGCCCCTGCTGCCAGCTACAGAAACGGCACCCAGGCACTGACAAGAACCAGATTTTATGCAAATTCAGACACATCAACTACTAATTACTGGGTTGAAGTTGCTCCTTCCACTGCCCCACTAGGGTATCACTTACCCCCTATGACCCCAACACAGAAGTAGAGCTCCTCCACTGTGTTGCAGAAGGAGGCTGCGATCAGCCCACAGCCGGAGAGGCAGCCGCCTGCGATCATGATGGGCCGGCTGCCGTACTTGTTCACCAGGATGCTGCTGATGGGACCTGGGCAAACAAAGGAGATGCATACAGAGAGGAGTTATCTTTGCATGAGAGACAGAACACACACGCACAAGCACACTGCAGCTTTACTGCCAGAGGATTCCAGCTTTCACACAGTGATGCTTCTCCCAGTGAGGGAATGAGGGAAGGGGAAAGGGCAGGAGGTTCAGAGGCAGCCGGAGATAAGAGAGTCACAGACTGGTTTGGGTTGGAACAGACCTTAAAGATCATCTTGTTCCAACTCCCTGCCATTGGCAGGGACACTTTCCACCAGAACAGGTTGCTCCAAGCCCCATCCAATCCAGCCTTGAACATTTCCAGGGATGGGGCAGCCACAGCTTCTTTAGGCTTCTCTGTGCCAGGGCCTCATCACCCTCAGGGAAGATTTTCTTCCTACTACCTAATCTAAACTAACCATAAGAGAGAGAGAGAATTGTTGGAGCGCAGAAAGCTTTGACTTCTCTGAGCAAGTTGCCTTGGAGCTGCCTAGGCACCAGCTGCCCCCAGAGACAGGGCTTTGGGACAGGCTGAAGCCACCTGCCCCATGCTGTACTCTGCCCTACTTGCAGCCACCCACCCACCATGGGCTGGGATCCCAGCAACAAAGCAACTGCACATCTCCTGCCAGAGGTTTCTTATCAAGACTGGACAAAGCTGTGAGGAAACATCTTCTCTGGGTGCAGGTGAAGCTCCCCAGGGCTTGGGGAGAAGCAGCACTGCCCCAGGAGAAGGGGTGCTTCTGTTTTCACTGCTACCCCTAAGGCAGACAGGGCCCGATTGTCCATTTAAGTGCTTCACTATCAGGAGCTTTAATCCAAAGCAAACAGTGATTAGATACTGCCAAGCATGCTCTACAGACACTAAAACATATTTAAATACACTGAATGAACATCCATTGAATATTAACAGACCTTGCTTTGCTATTAACAGACAGAGAGGTTGTCAACATGTTATTCATGGGTCCTCGGATGGTACTTGACCTTTTTGCCCAGTTTAAACAAAGCCTGGAGCAGGTTACAGGAGACTTGGCGCTGCAGAGGCTGCCCCCAGCCCCACAGCATTCTGCTCCCTGCATCTAGCGTGCTACCAGAGGCTCTAACTCAATGCCACCAGGAATGGGCCATGGCCCTGGTCCTCTGAGAGGCAGCAGCAGCACCCGGGAGCTGCCATATCACAAGTCCCACAGACTTCCCCACAGAGCACTCAGCACTTTGCAAAACCTGGACCTTGAACTCAGCAAATGTGATACCCTTGAACAGAGTCTAAAGGCAACCACTGCCTTTCCTCTGGGAAGTCCACCTGGGAGCAGCAGGCTCCGAAGGGCAATGGGCAGGAAGCCACCCAGCTGGGCAGTGCCAGGTACCCTGGGGCAATTTCCCCCCCACCTTTTTTTTTTTTTTTTTTTTTTAAGGAAAATAATCCACACTCACTCCTATTTTCTAAATTCACATGAAGCATTTTGGACTAAACATTACATGATGTAACTTGATTGCCAAAAAAATATAAGTAATGGAATCTAATCCCAACATGGAGCTGACAAAGGGCCATTTGACACCATGACATCCATGCATCCTGATGGTGACTGCACAGGGCAGCTGTAGGGTATGTGCTGCTTCATCACACCTAGCCCTGCCCAGGACAGGAACTGCCGCAGCTCTGTGAGATTCCATCAGCCCAGAACGTTTTTCCAGAGTATGAACTACTTTTTTGGCCTCCAAAAAACGAGGTGTCCTAGGAGACAGGGAAAATGGGATGCACACTGGGACTGCTCCAGTGCAATTCAAACTCTGTAAAGGGTCTGGTTTCAGGAGGGAATGAGTGGGGCAGCAGCAATTCCTGTGCTCCAGCAGCTGGGGGATGAATAACAGAAAATCCTGAGATGGAAGTGATCCTCAAGGATCGAGTCCAACTCCTGGCTCTGCACAGGACAACCCCAACAATCCCACCCTCTGCCTGAGAGCACTGTCCAAAATGCTCCTGGAGCTCTGGCAGCCTTGGGGCTGTGACCACTGCTCTGGGAAGCCTGTTCAGTACCTGACCACCCTCTGGGGGAAAAAAATGCACCCAGGTCAATCTAGGGTACTCTCTGCATCCCTGCCACCAGCATACAGGCAAGTGGTTCAAGATCAGCAGCTGCTGGGATTTAATGGCAACAGCTCAGTGGAAGCAGGAGAGACAGTATCAGCATGGAGGGAGGGAAGGAGGGGGACATGGGGAGAACCATAACTCCAGGACTGGAAGAGGGAGTTCTTACCCCTGCTGCCAGGCAGCTCCAGACAGTGCCCCCAGAGGAACCAGCTCTGAGCTATCAAGAGAGGAGGAATGGCCCAGATTGGGTCTCATTAAGGCAGTTACAAGCTTGTTACAACATTGGAGCAGGGAAATGTGCTGGTCGCTTCGGTAGCTGAGCGAGGACAAAGCAGAGCCTGTTCCCTGCAAAGGAAAAGCCTCGTGCTCAGCCGGGAGCTGACGTCAGCTCCTTTGGATGCACAAATGCAACAAGGCTGTGGGCAGCTTGCCAGCTGGGGACTGGCAGCAGGACAAGCTCCCATTTGCCTCTGAAGTGGCCACAACAGCAGGCTCAAAGTGTTTCTTTCAGCCCAGCACAACGCTGTGTTTGCAGGCACATACAAGACCCCAGGGTCTGGAGACCATGCTCTATGTGCTCCTCACCCATTAAAAACATGCATAAAGCACCCAGCTTGGGAATTAAAAGCCTTCAAAAGGCAGCTTCTGAAGGACAGGAGAGGGAAACTGTTCTAGCTTAGGTGGGTTTGCCTTATTCTGCTCATGTCTCTGTACTTCCAGTGCACACTGCCATCCTCAAACAGCACAAGCTGCCTACGGCACTGCTTGGCACCAGCAAGGAGTAACATGCAGCACGAGGCTTCAGTGCACTCCAAACACAACTGAGCTGACAAGAAACTGGAGACAGATCCCTAGATACACCCACTGCTCCCTGAATCGAAAAAAAAAAAAAAAAAAAAAATTTAAAAAGATCAATGTCTTATCCAAAAGAAAGTGCCCCCAAGAGCAGGGCTGCTACATGTGGCACAGCAGCTCCCCGACCTTCAGGAGGGTGCTGGGAGCAGACACAGCATCCACAGCCCACTGTAACAAGGACAAGGGCAGAATTACACAAGTCATAATTCCCCGGAAAGATTTTACAGCTTTGTGGAGGAGGACAGATTAACCTGGTTTTTGCATTCTGGGCATTAAATGGAACTTTTTGAGCAACCTCCTTTAAGAAAACTCATTAAAGGAGGTTTTGCTCTCACATAAGGAGAGAATTCCAACTTTTAGCAAAGTTTTGTTTGTTGTCACTACAGCCAGGTGGGAATCACAGCCCCAGCAGGAGAGCAGCATCTTGTGCTGTGATACAGGAACACATGTACCACTGCCTCCAGCCCACTTACCTCCTGCATACATTACAGCCAGCATGATGGAGGAGATCCAGGAGACTTTGCTGCTGGACGCATTGAAGATGACCTCAATCTCCTTGAAGAACACTGTGATGGATTTGGGGAAGGCATAGGAAAACCCAATGGAGATGAAGGCTCCGATGACCACAGCCCATCCCCATCCTCCTTCAGGAGGAGTGTATCCTACGGGGCCTCCGATGGCCGGTGGCATCTTCAATCAAGTTGGCGATGACTCAGTTGGGGATCAAAGATCTGCAAAGGACAAAGTGTTGTATCAGCTGAAAGCAGAATCCCTGCTCCTGGCATACAACTGCATGGCTCAAGCTCTGTTAGCAAGGCTGGCACTGCACCAGTGCCCCCACCACCTTCAGGAAAGCTGATCTGTGAGGTGAAAGCACCCTAGGATCACCAGCACACTGGGCCACCCCAAACTACATGCTCAGATTGCAGTTGGCCTTTAAGAGCCCTAGTCATCACACATTTGTGAGCGACAAATTTAAGACATGACACCCTGACCTAAGCTGGAAAGGGCAGGCAGTGTCTGTGACAGCAGCCAGTGCTCATCTGCACGGGCAGAGATCCCACAGCATCTCCAGGAGCGCAACCCCAGCACTGCAAACTCCCAGGAAGCCCCAGGCCACCTGGAGCAGGAACAGCACACCAAGGTTATTAAACACAGACACACTGAGAAGTAATACACCATGCATGAGCCAAATAGGACACCCCTATTTCTGCTGAGAAAGGGCAGTTGGGTGTCACAGCACACCCACCACCCCTGAAGGTCAGGGGCTGTGGCTAAACTTAGTCTGAGAGGTGACTAAGGAAGGCTCCTATACGCCACCAGGGAAGGGGGAGGTGGATCCACACAGAGCAGTCCCAGCAGAGCCTGGTTCCCTGGCAGTTTGGCCCTGGCAGGGCACCTCCTGACCCAACTGCATCCAAATCCTCCTCCTCGAGCAAACAGGCTATGGCAGGTTTCACAAAGCACCCAAGTATAAAAACAATTCACCTAAAAAGCTCAAAACCAGAAGTGACTAGAAAGCAAAATAAACAGGGAAATGTCATTCAGGCTTGCTGAAGTGTGGAATCCCCTCGGAGAGGCTGAGCAGGGGAGCAATCCAGAGGCCGTCAGGGTCAGGCTGCTCATGCATGGGCCCATGCTGCAGCACAGCTGGATCACACTCCAGAGCTGCCATTACTCCAAATGAAGGCTGGTCGAGGCAGCCGAGAGCAGCACAAGCCATCCCAGCAAGGAACCATAACCAGGGCAGCTGCTCACAAACAAGGGTCACAACATCCAAAGCAACAGAAATCCACCACCAGCTCCAGAACTCCTGTGCACCCCCAGGGATTTTAGAAAGCACTTTCTGATGCACTGCAGTCCTCCCTGGCCTCACAGCCAGAGATACCCCCACCTTGCCTGCCCATATTAAGCACCCCCAGCCAAGGGGCAACATTAGGCTCCTTCACCAGAGTCCACCTCTCACTCCATAGCTCTCTGCTGCTCAGGTTTGCACTTGAAGAAAAAGCCACCTTCGAGCAGGGGAGACTTTTCCAGAGCTCCTGAGGTCATACCAGGCAGAGGGGACAACTTCAAAGCAGTGTGGTGCTGGCTCAGAGAGGTGCAGCCTCCTATTTATAGCCTACATCCGCCCCAGCTCGCAGCAATTACAATCTCATCCATGGCTGCTGACATGCCAGCATCTACCTGGCACATCCCTAGAGCACACACTACAGAACTATGGGATCCTGCCTTTTCACTCACTTCATGTCACTTGGGCGCACATCCAAGGCTGGGATCCCGGTGTCTCAGATGAAGCGCAGCTGGTGGCTCAGAGGCATTGGGAGATCCCGCTCCTACCTGGCACTGGAGGTACTGGCAGCAGTTATCTGATACAGCACCAGGTTTGCTAGAGCCACCTGACACCTGGCTGTGCTCAGGTGATGCCCCGGACCCACACAGGGTGAGAGGAAGCAAGGCACAGGAGGACAGTTTCTGTAAGCTGCTAAGACTGGTTTAGCCTACCCAGACAATGATTTTTCACTGGCAGGGTATTTTCCTGCATCCTGGCCAGTGCAACACATGACCATCACGAGCAGCTCCAAGCCACCCGCCACTCCAACAAAGGAATCATTGACAAGACGCTGCCCCTGGCACGTCCACAGCTGAACTATGCCCAGAAGCCAGAACCCGTTTTTTCTGATTTCCTCTCTGGGACTCACCAGGATGAGCCCATATCTATGGTGTCCAGCTGCAGGCAGACCCCCAGGCCAACACACACCTGTGGGCACCCACCCGGGATGAGAAGCCACCAACAGAAGTGCCAGGCTCCACAGAGACTCCCGATGGCAGTCCAGTGTCTTGGAACACAGAGCAGCCCACCCACCCACCATGAGCACTGGGAATTGCTGAACATCCCCTCCCCACACAAGCTGCACACTGGAGTTTCAGCTACCTCTTGCTTTGAGTCACACTGAGCTTTCACACCCTTCAGTGAACCTTAAAGTATCATCCAACCACACTGATTTATCCAAAATATTTTTGAAAGCTGAAACTACCAGGTGTTGGCTATAAAAACTCCCAGCAAGGAATATAATCTACTTGTGAGCACTAATTAAAACTACAGACAATAAAAGCCATCCAAGGCAAAGGCTGAGGGTGGGGGGGGGGGGGGTTCTGATGAGACACTGGGGATTTTTCCCCTTTTGTTCCTGAGACATATACACTGGTTCAATTCTTCCACTGCTCCAAAATGACTGTGGCTTGGTTCACTTATTTTTTCCTCCCCTACAAGCAGCATTCCTCCTCCTGCAGGTGCTGAGGTGGCATCTCTCTGTAAAATAAAAGGCTTCTGGCAGGTTAGACATGACCTCTCTTGCATTGCTGCGGCACAATGAAAAACCTTGAGCTGAACAAGGTTTTGAGACCAAAGATTCCCAAAGTCTGACGCCAGAGAGTTTAGACGAGGAGTTCTGCATGCCACAACACTTTTCCCTGACTCACTGAAAATCTTTATTAAGAAAGACCAGTTTTAGAAAGCCCATCCTTCAAGAAACATTAGGTTTCTTGACAATTTCCTCCTTGCCCCCACAAAGAAGTAGTTTCAAACAAGTGAGGAAAAAAGATAAAGCACGCGTAAGGCAGCCAGCCCAACTGGAAAGATTCCCTCTTTTGCAAAAAGGTAAATTAAAAAAAAAAAAAAAAAAGACACTCAAAATACATAGTTATGACATTTTCAGCTCTGTTTTGGAAGAGCTGCAACATGTAAGACATGACTAGAAATCAAATTCACAGCTGCCAGGCAGCCAGCTACAGTTCGCCCTATCAGGAAATAAAATAACCATATTTGCAGTAATTAAGACTGATGAAACCAAGTAATGACTGTGAGTATCACATCTGCTCCCTATAAAAGTCCTGACTAATCTGCAGGAATGAGTAGCCTACAGCCACCCTCCTCTGCACCGCAGTAGTGAGAGCAGGAATCAAGGCAATGAGGATGGTATCATCTTGAAACAGATCCCACAAGAGACTAAAGCCCTTCCATCTCCCAGGTCCCACCCACAAGCAGTTATCCTTTCTCCAAACGGGCCTGGAACAGTATGATTTCAAGACTTTTAGTTACATAATGCAGTAAATTGCTGCACTTTTCAAAGCTCAGACTGGCAGGACTCCAGCACAGAAAGACAGAGGCTCACATTTATAAAGCGCTGCAAATGCCCCAAAGTATTTCTGGGGCCAAAACTTCATAGAAGTGGCTCACACCGCTCCTTTTTGGGGTCAAAGGAAGAGGGACATCCCCCCACCCAAACAGAGGCCCTCCCCAGGCACAACACACCCCTGCCTCTACTCACACATCCCTCCAGCTCAAGGCTTCTCTACTCTGGGCATACACTCAGCAGCATCTGCTGCCCTTTGAGCTCACAAAGCCTTTCCCACGGAGCAGGGATCTCAGAGTGCCTGGGGGCTGGGGCAGGGCAGGCAAGGAGCCTCAACTCTTGCTCCCATGGAGCAGGACAGGCAGAGAGCCCCATATCTTTCTCCCACAACCCATCATCAGCCTGTCCACACAGGCTTGTGCTGCTACCAGCAGAGGTTCATCTGGCATCTTCGCAGGTGTGAAGTCCACAGTGGCTCATCCCAGCCCTGCTGTCTTTGCTTCCTGCTGTCTGTTCCTCCTGTGCTCCCCCAGGTTCTGAGATGGACATAGCAATGTCCAGAGCAGGATCTCCACAGCAAAAAGACATCCAGGGATATCCCAGCTATCCAACGGCCATTTAGGCCTCTCATGCCTTCATCAGCTGGACCCAGTCTTTGGCCTGTGATTGCCAACACTGAAACACCTAGGCCAGGCAGGATGGGCACAAAGCTGCCCCTTGCTAGCAGCACAGATCGCACTCCCTGAGGGGGCTCTTCCCTCAAGCCTGCAGCAGAAAGGGGGATGCTGCTCCCCAGGAGCCTGTTCCCATCAGCCCCAGCCCAAAGGACCAGCAAGGATTAGCCACATCCACCCCTCCCAGCACAACCTCCCAAGCCCAGCTCACCACAAGAGGCTCTTCCAGTGCTCAGCACAGGGCCATAAACATCCATGGGACATTTGCCCAACATGGTGAGCTGGCAGGCCCTCAACATCCCTTCTGATCCCTGAAACTGAGATCTCATGCTGGGGAAATGAAGGGGCTGGCAATCACCAGCTGTTCACAGGCAATAACACTCTATAGCTTCAAATTTGGCCTTTTTCTGGCCTGAAGTAAGAGGAAATAGAGATTGTCAGGAGTTGAGACACCACTTTAACCAGTTTTAAGTGGGTTTAGAGCATTATGCACAGAGCTGTAATTCCATCGGGCACCCACAGCAGGGGTTTAACCTGGCAGCACATGGCCTACGTGACTCCCCAGCGCTTCCAAGGGCTCTGCACCAGGACAATAGTCAATTGAGGCCCTGCTCAGCCCCAGCCTTTGCTGCTGGGGTGAGCCAAGGTCAGCAGCACATGCAGGGCTCACTCAAGGCCAGCAGCCCGCACAGGCAAGCTCAAGGTTTTGGCCAGAAGCAGCCCAGCCCACTCAGTGCTTCTTCCCACCAGGGATGGCCAACACACCCCCAGACATGCCCTGGTCTGCCGGCCCGGTGAGCCAACACCAGCGCGCAGACAGACAGACGCCACGGGACACGGCCTTGGCAGCTGCCCTCCTCCAGCTCCCCCACTGGCAGCACGAGCCTCAACCTGCAGAGGCACAGATCAGCCTGCTCACCCCACCAGGCAGGACCACAGGCTTTCCCCGGACAGTCGCAATTGGTCTCGCTGGTGGACACAGCCCCTCAGCCCCCAAAACACCCCCAGCACGGCACAGGGCACAAAAGGCTGCAAGCTGCCCTGCAAAGTGAGATATTGGGATAGTTTGTTGGCAGCTTTGGGGGAAGCCAACCAACCAGAGAGATGAGCAGCTATTTGCATCCACCAGAGAAGTTCCCATCTGGGGCTGCCGTGCCTGACTGTTAGCATCAGCAGTGCTCAGTAAGGAACGAGCATCTTACTGATACGAGAAAGCATGAAATCAAGCTTAAGCAACCTACCAACAAGCCCAAGGGAGAAAGCCTGGCTTATTTCTACACCTGTGGTCATGGCTCTTCTACAGCCCTCTGACCCAAAACCCTGCAGCCAGAGGGGTTTGCAGGCCAGTTACAAGAACATTACGTGAATCAAGCAGCTCTTGCACGTAGACTGGGCTCACATCAGCTTCAGCCCCCAGCACAGCACCCAGAGTCCCCTCTCTAACTGTCCCCCCACCCCCACGGAAAGGGATTCCCTGGCAGCACCAGCTGCCAGCCAAGCCCCTCAGTCTCAGGAGGGGACAGAGGGTGCTCAAGCCCCTGTAGAGCATTTCCCAGTTCCACGTCGCGCACAAGTCATACGCCAGGACACAGAGTTGATCCTCCCCGCACCAGCGGTGCTCAGGAACGCTCCCAGGACACCCCGTGCCCGCCCGGAAATCCTCAGAATGAGAAAAATGTGGTATGGAATAGCATCGGCATTCTTTCATTAGACACCCGCAACACCAGCCAGAGACAGCTCCGCACGTCTTGGCAAAGCAAGGGGCTGCAAAATCCCCAAAAGTCACAGTCATCACCATCAAACAGAACTGGCTGTCCCTTCCCTAAGAGCAGGAGTCTGAATTTTGATCCCAGCCACTGCCACATTATTGCTACCTTCAAGCCCTCAAACCACAGATGAGGAAGCACCAGGATAGAGGTGGGACATGCACACCAAGGACGCAAAAGCACAAGGGTGGAGGTGGGAGAGGAGGTCACACCAAGGACCCAGGAGCACAGGGATGGAGGTGGGACACTCACATCGAGGACCCAGCCCTCAAACCAGGACCAAGGCAGCACTGGGATGGAGGCAGGAGAGGTGGTCACACCGAGGGCCCAGTAGCACTCCAGTGATTGTGGTTTCTGTAATTAACTACAGCCCCACATGGATTTTCCTTGGCTACAGAACAACTACTCTGCAGAAGCTCTAAGGGCACATCTGAAAGTGAGTCATACCGATACCAGTGGTGAGAGGCTCCCACTTTCTTAAGTCTGTTATAGGCTGATTCCAGAGGAGGAAATAGGAAAAGCCATAAAAGCGCAACAATAGATTTGCACTACAGGGCTTAATGAGATGCACCTCCCAAGCCTACGTGCAGCTTTTCAACTCCTCATAAAGGAGATACAAAAGGACAGCATGAAAGTCACTGGGTATTTTCCACCTTAGCTGCCAGATGAATCAGGCCAACTGTGCCAAAAAGGAGTCAAGAGAAAGCACATGCGACCATTCACACTTTTTCCAGGTAACACTTAATGGAAGGGAAACATGTTTCACACCTTCCAAGGGGCCAGGACAGCCACAGGCAGCCCCACGACTTTGGGGCAGAGAGATTTGCCATATACTAGTAGAATTTGTCTGGAATTAGGAGGTCTATCACCCCAGCCATTCATCTAAGACCAAAAAAGTTCCTTCCCAACAAAGGCACCATCAGGGGCTTGGGGAGTTTCTTTACACCCAGCACATGCCAGCAACATGTTTCCTGCCCGTTTCTCAGCACTGCTCCTTTCCTTCCAGACACAGCCAAGGAAACTTCAGTGCAAAGACTCGCGGGAGAATCCAACAGCACTTAATGACCTCGCTTAGCATGAAAATGGGATGCCTGTGCACCACAAAAAGACTTAAGACTCACAGAAAGGCACAAAACCAGAATCATTATACCTGTTTTCTTGTGATGGAACTAAGAAAACCCACCTTTTTCCTCAGAAGAAACTTAAAGCCGGAGAACATGAGTAACCGTGGTGCAAAAGGTCCATCCATAAAGGGCAACGTGCGAGCACTCAGGCCATTTACTGTTCCAGGACACAAATCCCACCTCTTCTGCCGCAAATACAATTCACAATTTCATCCTGATCCTCCTGTTCACACTCCGTCCCCTTTGCCTAGATCAGCTTTCAAACCCTCAAGTGTTGTTCATTCCTCCATGATGCATTTGTGCACCCTTCAGCTGCAGTACTCCTGCCTGACCTGCAACACCCACCCTGGGTGAAGCATCCCAGCAGCATGTCTGGAGCCCAGCCCCACTGAGCTCCCCGAGCATCTCACCCTGGGGCCAGCGAACACCTGCCAAAGGCCACCAGGCTTCAACCAGAACGGACCCCAGGACCAGAGCGGGTAGGTGCTGGCTCTGGGAGCGTTCTGACAGCCCCTTGCTGCCCAGCGAGTGTGAGCTACCACCAGCCACCAGCGTACTCCAGCAGTCCCAGCTTTCTGCTGCCGGTCACCGCAACACCTCGCCGGCTGAGTGATTCACACACTGGAGGCTGGGTGCGCGCCCGAAACACGTATGGCACCATCAAGACCTTACTGCCACCTCCTCTCTGAGCAAGGCAGAAACAAGCGTTAAAGGCGCCTTTCCTGGTGCCAGAGCACGGTTCCGCAGTCCATCCCGCAAAGCCAACAGGAGATCACGGTGCTGAAGGACTTGGGTCACTCACCCACCTGAGCATCCTCGAGTGCCCGAGGTCCAGCTCTGAGCACCTACCAAGAGGAATCACCTGAAGGCCGGTATGAGCGGCATCACGATATAGTGCTCACCCAGGTGCTGCGGGCTGCAAGAGTACTCCCCATGGGGACGGGGGGTACCCCCGTGCACCCCAATACCGCAGACCCACTCCCGGGACACGGTTCCCACACAGCTCCCAGGCCCTCCTCGCCTCTATCGAGAGCCAAACATACACAGTAATCACCTCTTCCGTGCATCCCAGCGTTTATCGAGCACCCTCAAACGGTGCGGGGATCGCCCGGGGCGGCCCACAAATACACTGGGGGAGCGGCCGGGCCGAGGGAACGAGGAGCCCCCCGGGACAGGGAACCCCCACTCCGGGGCAGCTGGGCTACCCGGGCTCCCCGAGGTCACCATCGTCCATCCTCACCGTTCCCCAGGAGAAGGAAGCCGGGGAAACCCCGACCCCAAGGCGCTACTGCCGGTGAGAGTAGGGACGAAGGCGGTCGGGGCAGGCTACTGGGGGATCCTCACCACGCGGCCATACCAGAGCGGGAAGAAAACATGGCTCCCCCCTCAGTTCGGGGTCGTGGGGAGACCGAAGCGGCGGCTCCAACCCAGCCAGAAATGCCGGTATGGAACCGACCGGCCACCGAACGTACCGGCTACGCGGCCAGCCACCGGGGCGACCCCCAGCCCCGGCAACGGCCCACGACCATCACCGGCTCCAGGACCCCCAAGCCGGGCCGGGAGCGGCGGCCCCGGGTAGCGCGGAGCCGCCGGAGCGCACGGGGCCCCCAGAGCCGGCGGCCTGACCCCGAGGGCCCCGCTCGCTCGCTCGCCCGCCCGTCCCGTCCCGTCGCGCCACGTGGGCCGCCCCGGCCCTACCTGCTGGTGCCGCCGCTACCGCCGACTGCGGCCGCCCCCGCCCCCGCCGCTATAAGGGGCGGAGGGGCGAGGGGGGGCGGGAGCGGGGCGTGCCCGGCCGAGCACCGCCTCCCCCGCGCCACGTGCGCCTCGCCGGCCCCCCCGACCCCTGCGAGCCCCACGGCGGGCGGGCTCGGCCGTGCGCCCCGGCACGTACCGCCCCGTCCGCTGTGGGCCCCTGCAGGCGGCGGCGGGACGGGGTTCGGGGCCGAGTGTGCCTGGAGGCCGCGCCGGATGACACTGCCCGGCGCAGCGGCAGCGCGGGACTTCCCTGAACTTGTCCCGCGGAGTGACTCGGCGCAGGAGTTCCACTCGCTGGGCAGGAACAGGAGGTCCCCTTGCCGCTCACTGCCGGGCCCTCATCCCTCCCGGGGGTCCTGCACACGCTCCCGAGAGTCCTGACCCCACTCTTGGGGTTCCTAGCCTTGCTCCCGGGGGGTCCTGACCCCCCACTCCTGGGAGTCCTGGCCGCATTCCTGGCGTACCTGGCCCTGCCCCCGGGGGTCCTGGACGCCTTCAGGTGCAGAATGCTGCACAGTGCCTATATTAAGACCCATCAGCACTTAAAAATGAATTAAAAATAAAATCCATTGCCTGACGACTGTGCTTTTGTGTTCACCACAACATTTCTGAGCGTTGCCAGCCCGCGCTAGCAGCTGTGCTCCCGTGAAGGTAAGGACTGCCGGGGGGGACATTTGTGATGGATCACAGTTATTTCAGCTGGGCCTTTGTGCCCAGGGATGTGAACAAGCTGGATGCCTTCACCATTCCACTCAGAATTTGGTTCTGCAGGATAAAACAGTCCCAGGCTCTGCATACCCAACACCTCAGTGTGTGCTACCTTGCTGGTAGCATGCTCCTATCCCAAGCAGAGCTCCTCACTTCTGGATGAAAACCAGCCTATGGCAGCTCTGCATCCCGTGTTCTTCACTCCCCAGGGGTCCCAAGTGCTGCACAAAAGGGACTGTTACGCTGCTGTCTCCCAAAGCCTAATGACACTACTTGACTTCTGGGTCACATGTCTGATGCTCTGATTTGTTTTACCGACAAAAGAAGAGTGGTGTAGTTCAACTGTGAGCCAAGGAAGGGAAAGAAGGGAATAAACAGTGATACTCCATAGATGGAGACGGAGCAGCTGTGGGGAAGTGCGAGCGCTTTCATATCAAAGGAACCACTGCTCCTCCATCACAGCAAGCATGGTCACGGGTGTGCTCTGAGCGTGTTGAGGCACTGAATGGACCAGGTGCACTCAATAAAAGGCCGGGGACTACAACCAACTCTTTCACCCACTTCTGAGGTGAGACACCGTAACCCAAAGAGTGAGTGGGTGGGAGGATCCCTTGATCCATCTGTTCCTGTGTGACTGAGCAGGGAGAGGCCTGTGCTCTGTTTTGCTTAGACAACAAGGTAAATAACAACTCAAAGGGGTGATTTTGCATCATACAGAGCCACTTGGCTCTGCTGTTCTTTAAGATCCTACCTAGGCTCAAGTGCTCCACTCCGCTGGGGACAAGCAGTGGGAAGTGCTGTGGGGGATCCCAGCTGGGACATGGTCTCCCAGTTTTATTTGAGAAGACCCAGTGCTGCTGGGATGGATGAAGCCAGAGAGCATGTCCTTCATCTGGCACTGATGTGCAATGCCCCAGTGTGTGGGTTTTAGAGCAATGCGCAAAACAGGAGGCCAGGGATGGCAGAGCTCAAGTGACCAGGGAGCTGCCAGAGCAGCGATGGGCTGGAAGGGCAGGTGAGAAGCTGCAGGACATCTCTGCTGTTCCTGTTCCTGCTGTTCCTGCTGCTTCTCCATCTTACTGAAAATGGGAAAGAGTCCTTCCTGCTCTGTGCTGCTGCATTTTTGTCTTCTTTAAAAGACGGATTTAATATTAATCCCATTAGGAATTTTTTTCTTGTGAGGAAAACAGGATATTGTTTCAGGATATTGGGCAACAAAGCTGTCCTTGAAAAGCAATGCTAAGCAGCCTTGCAGTCCTGCTTCTGACTGCATTTGTTGTGGACACTAATCAAGTTCAACATCCGGGACAGCTAAACCATTTCATTTCCAGAATGTGAGAGAGACCTCAGCAGAGCAATACAAATTCAGGTTTTCTGTGTTCCACTGTAAACACCAAGGACCTCTAGTAATCTCAAAACATAATCATTAGCTCTGATTTCTCTTGGAATTAATGTCTCTAGCAGACGTAAAAGTCTAGTCCTCATCTGTCATGAATACGCATGTCCTGCTTGATAAGAGAAGTAACAACATGAGTCCAAATCCAGGAATTATTGGAAATCTCTTGGGAAAGTCTGTTCTATTGAGATATCCATCCTAGTTTCCTGACGAGGCTTTGGAAAAGGGTTTTCTGAACTTTTGGATTCACATTTCACTTCCACTAAGCTTCCAGGCTCTGAGTTTACCCTGTGACAATGAATGGGGAAGAGAAGGCATCAGATCACTGTCCTCGTGGAATGTGCAAGTTCTCCTCCATGGATGATACAGGCACGACATTGTTCAGGGGTGTATTGCTGTAATGGCCTCTGTCATTGTTTAGAAAATAATCTACCTTAGAAAGAAAGGGCATGCTAAGATGTTCAAAATAGCCACTAACGCCACGGAAGACCTCTGTGGTTGTGTTCATTTTTATGTTCATTTAGGTCAACACATTTTACCTGTCTGGGCTCCCATTGCTGCTCTGTTGCCGCCTGTGTCAGGCTCACATACACGTCCCCCAGGGATGCAGACCAGCACTTAACAAGGTTATGTCTCCCCAAAGATCCCCCTTGGGTCCTGACACTTGTGGCCATGTCAGAGAGATCTGCATTTGTCAGTGTGAAGAGCCCAATACTTGTTACCTAGTGGCAGTGGAGATAATTCCTTGTCAAAATCGGCTGTTGGGGCACAGTGTGACCAGTGAGTGGTGAGACAGTGATTTGGGTCATGAGATGATGTGAGGCCAGCAGAAAGAGGATAATCTCCCGTATTCTATCTCAAGAGCCCTGACCAAAAGGGACTGCCACCTCCCTGTGAGCTCCAGGGGAAAGGGAGTGAGGAGGATGGTGTGGGGTGGTGGCAGTCGGAGGCAAGTGGCAGCAAGTCAGCTGGTCCTGCTGTTCCAGATGGGAAGAGGGTAACTGTGTCCTGCAGAGAGCTTTGGCTGCTGCATTTGCTTTGACCTGGCTTTGCTGCATCCTGCCTAAGAAAGAGAAGGCTGTGCTGGCTCCAGCTGCATCCCAGCAGCTGCCACTCCTGCTCTTTGCTGCCAGGATAAGCATCCTCTCCCTGGAGAGCTTGCCTAGAAATAAGGGATCCTTGACCACGTGGAGACCACATGGCAAAAGTTGAGATGTCACCATTGCTGTAGTCCTCCCTTTTCCCTTGCACTGTGCCTCTTCCTCATCCTCTGGCATAAGAGCTCCCTGGTTCTGTTCCATGGGGCCCTCATGCTGCAGCCTGCACAAGCACGTCACCTTTTGCCAAGGAACTTACTTGGTGCAAGAAATAGTATCTCTGTTCCTCCTGCCTCTCCATTCCTGGGCCCAGAGGAAAGTGAGGCTGCTCAATGTCCTTTCCAATACTAATTCAATGCTCTGTGAGGACTCACTCATGAGGGTCTCTCTCTCTCTCCAAGGAGTGTGTGGGCTGCTGTCCTTCCCAGCAGATTGCTATCCCATATGTTCGCAGTGCAGTGTCTTGTTCTTTCCAAGTTCTTCTTCCTCGTTTCCCAAGTGCTGGCTGCTTGACAAGCACGTCTTGGCAGCGCCAGTCCTCCACTCAAGCAGGTAACTAACTCATCCTTTAGGGTCTATAGCCAGTGCTGCCAGTGCCTCCATGCAGGCCAGGGAAGGGGCTGGTGTTTCCTCTGGCACAAGGGGCTTGGTGGGTGAATCTTGCCCCAGGGAGTGGCAGCCCACTGGAATGGAGCATCACCACGTGCTGAAGGAGACACAGAGGTGATGCTGCTGCACAAACACCCAACTGCATCCAAGCCACACTGTTGTCTTCAAGCTAGGGTCACCCAAACCAGTCTGACCAGCACAAGATCCTGTTCTGCTACATACACCAGATGCTGGGATCATCTTTATCCAAAAGCTTTCTGGCAGAGCTGGGGACCCCCGAGGCAAGAGGCAAGGGGACGGGGTCAGGCCACGGTGGTGGGTGTACGTCTCACTGTGTCCAGCTCTCCCACGGGATCTCCACTGTTCCAGAACATGCTGTTTTAATGACTCTATTCCTGTTCTTGGGGTGGGGAGGAAAAGGTGGGGGCTCTGCAAATAATTTAACCATGCCCTGCACCAAATAACTTCATATGTCAATAACACTACCTCACCTGCATTTCATTCTCCCTTGTATCCCTGCCCAGAGAGCCTGTTTCCGCCTGGTTTCAACCTGCCTTGTGTGATCCCTGGCTGTCAAGAGGTTGGTGGCATTCCTAGCCATGTCTCTTGATCTCCAAACAGGCTTCAGCACCTCTCCCTCTCCGCACAATGCGTCTTTAGGATCAGTTTCCACTGCTGATGGGTTTGTTGACTGGGCTGCTTCTGGGAGGGTGCTACCTTCAGTGAGCTCAGGGTGGTATCACCATGGGGATGAGCTGGAGCTCCAGGCTGTGCTTCAGTTCTGGTCCTCCTTTGCAGCATCTATAGCAGCTGTTTTCTTGGGATTTTGCACAAAGCCAGGCTTCTCTCTGTAGTACTTGACATTTTTGGTCCTGCATCATCTCAGGGGAGCTTGGGGCACTCTCACAGGTCTGAAGAGGAAGGGAAAGTACTGCAGGCAGCCTGAGAGCCAAGAGGATCGACCAGCTGACCCTGACACTTGTGAAGATGCCTCTCAGTCCCTGGCCATGCTGGTCCCACCACCCAGTCACATAGGGTTTCCCACAGCACCGGGGCATGGATTCTTGCTGTTTCTGGTGACTGCCAGCCTCAGTGCTCCCAGCTTGGGGGCAATCACTGGAGAAACCCACTTAGTGCTTGGGGACATGAATGTGTGGAATCCAGAGATCCACAGAGCAGGACGGCACTGGTTATGGAGAAGGAGAAGGCTGAAACAGGGGATAAGCACAGGCCAGGGCGAGTGCCACAGGCCTGGGCATGAGACACCTCACTCCCAAACACACTATGGCCTCAGTTGCTATCGGGCCACTCCTGCTGCTAAGCAGGGCCGTGCACTCTTGCCCCACAGCACGCTGTGGACATCTGGCCTGACACTCCCCTCCCAAGTCACAATGTGGCTGGGATGGCCATTGGGATGCCCCAACCCTGTGAGTCCCTGGGGAGGCAGTGAGTGCTGAGACAAGTGCCTGCTGAGAACAGACAAAAACACAAACCGCAGTATTTGTCCAGGAATCCGCCCAGAATTGCTTTGGCCTTGATGAGTCTGGAGGATTATTTTCCTTAGGTATTTTTAAACTGGAGCCTGGCAAGTACCAGACGGCTGAGATTTCCTGGCTTGAACACACAACTGATGGACAGCATGGAGCCTGCTTCTGCCACTCCACCTGGAAGCCCTGCCTGTCTGTGCAGCTGCACTGGGATGGCCAAGATGACAAGCACTTAGGAAGGAAGGAAGGCACTGGTGGAGTGGGCCATGAGAGTCACCCTGGGGCCATGTGTGCAGCTCCTTGGGGCTGAGCACCTCTCCAGCCTCGGGGAAGGCACTGAGCCCTCTCCCTCTGCCAGGCCAGCACCAGTGCAGATCCCCATGCTGCAGAGCCTGGGCTGCCCCATAGCTGGAAGACTGTCAGGGAAAAAAAGGCAGAAGCTGCAATGAGGAAAGCAGAGAGCATGCTCCCATTCTTCTGCACCAGTAGGGGGAATGCAGAGCCCTCAGGTGAGCTCCTGGTGGTTCAGACTGGGTTTCTCAGGAGGACCACTTCTGGAGTCACATTTGTATCTGTGCAGTGAACATGACCCCACTCGTGGGGCCAAGGTGGGGACAGAGGGGACATTAGTCTGTGTGACTGTCCCCTGGCATCCCTACCCAGGTGCCCCGAACTCTCTTGCCCTCATGGATGGCAGCAGCATGAGACCATTCAGCCCCACTCTCCCTCTCTGGGCTGGCTCAATACCTGAACATTCCCCCAAAATAGTCCCCCAGAGGCCACCAGTAATGAAAAGAGAGAGAAAGGTGGTACCTGCACCACACTGCCAGCAATGCCCCAGCCAGTGCAGCCACCTGTCTCTTCAAATGCCCAGCCTCCAGCCCATCAGGCTGCATGGAGGTGAGCAGGGGAGACAGGAAAGCCAACACTGGCAGTTTCTTCGTGGCTGAGTGTGTCACCGTTTCCATCTTCCCCTTGCTGGCAGGGTCCAGTGGCAGGACGGCCACCGGTGGTGCTCCCATCCCACACTTTGAGCACACAACCTACTGTGTGCATGTGTGAATACATATTTGTGCTGCTTGTTCCAAAACCCCTCTTGTTCTGTTCCCAAAGAGCCTGGACCGACAATGTCAGGAAAGCCTCTGTCCCCCTGGCTTTGTTTGACCGTGCTTGTTTGGAGGAAAGATCCCAGAGAGGAGCTCACTGCTGCTGCATGCCCCAACACAGGCTTGCTGCTGACAGGGAGCGGGCCCCAGTTCTGGACAGGGAGGACAGCCTGCAGGCTCTGCTCCCTCCCAGGGCCCAGCCCAGCATCATTCCTGACCCTGGGCAGAAGGGAGCAAGGAGCAGTACCTGTGGCTGGCTCGCTTGGAGACAGCTCTTTCTGAAGTGTGTCAGGTGCCCTCCCTGCACAAACACAGGCCTAAGTCCAGCACCACCAAAGTACACTGAAGCTGGAGGCAGCCCTGGCCCCAGAACAGGCTTTGGGGACTTTGCCTTTTGCTACCACAGAGACCAGGATTTCATGCCTGCCGCAGTGAAGCTCGGACAGGATGCAGGTGGCTTGTCCTTGGGAAGCTGCTGCTTCACTGCCACATCCACCACTTGTCAGCACCCTCCTCCCGCCCCATCCCACTAGGATGGTCTCCCCACTCTACCCACCCTACTTGCTCTGCCCGTTCTGCCCCCTCTGCCCACCCTGCAGGTCATCACGGAATCATAGAATCATATAAATATTCAGGTTGGAAGGGACCATTCAGGTTGGAAGGGACCTTACAGGTCTTTTCATTCCACCTCTCCACGATGGGCAGAGATGCCACACACTAGATCAGGTCCCACTCTTCTCTCTCTCTAATAGTGTTGCCCATAGTGGTGAGCAGAAAGAAGGTTGTTTTGGGGAAGAAAATATATTTACAGACCCCAAGTCCTGCCTCCCAAGCTAATGTTACTGGAGATAAGGTTTGGACACTGTGAAGTGTCCATCAAAACCAGCTCTCGTCAGCAAGTCCAGTCCTGCCTTCTCCATGTGCTGTTTTGTGTTGGATTTACACAGACTCTGGTGACTGAGCTCTACAGGCAGGAGGAGTTACATAAAGCAATTTAATGAGTCTTTTGTGCAAGCCAGAACTTCTTCCTCAACTGGGCAGGTGCCCCATGAACCGACTTTTGACCCATCGTGGCGGCACAACCACCCACGGCTCAACAGCTACATGGGCACAGGGTGGGTGCACCGTGCTGGCTCCAAAAACCCTCAGCAGAAAATAGTTGCAACAACCCCAGTAACAAATCCCTGATCTTCCATATTCAGAGAACAGGGTTAAATGTGCCTAATAAGCTGCTCATTCCAAATTGCCATTCCCTCTCTAATAATAGCTGTTAAGCCAGTCTTTTGTGGGACAACAAACATTTCTGTTATTCCCCAAGCCCAGCTTGGGGATAAATAAAGCTAGCTCTTGTTTTAAAGCAGGAGGTCATGCTTCATCTTAGGATAAAGGCACTGCTACCCTTTCCCTGGTTTACAGGCTTAAAGGAACAAAATTGAGTGATACAAAACATCAAAGAAAATTAGAATTTTAGAGCAGGAGCAGCTAAAGACAAGTCAGACGCACTGGCACTGAGCTCCCCCCACATGTGTGTTTAGCAGATAATTTGTTATCATCCCAGTTCAAAGTTAACCTGCTGAAAAGCTGCTGTGGGAGAGTTGGCTGATCTGCAGCGTTTCAGATTTCCGTGTTTCAGCTGGGCGCAAACAAAAAACACTCAAAAAGCTTGTTTTTGATTAAGCCTGTTGCTGCCGGGTACAAATACTTACTTTCTGGGTGGAAGTTCATTAGGGCACAAGCACCAAACATGATTAATCACACAGCGCCCAGGGTCATGGCTTGGGTGGTGGCAGCTCTTGATGCTGCCCTGTGATTTTCACTTCCCTGTCTTGAGCTTGAGGGACGAGGGAAGAGGATGACAGCGTTTCCTTCCACCCTCTCTCTTCAGGGATTCAGGCACCAGCCCAGGTGAGCCAAGGTCTTAGACCCCTGCACTGGCCGCCCTCCTCTCCGGGCAGCACCGTGAGTCCCCCTGAGTCCCCATTTGGCTCCAGATGCCCCAGTACAGAGACACGGGGACTCCTTCAGCTCCATCTTGTTGGGCCTGTGGCAGGAAGCTGCGGTCAAGGCTGTTTGCCTGCCCTGGCTCATCTGCTATTCTTACACATCTCGCGGGGGTGAGCTGTGTTTTCACTGTCTCCGAGACGGGATTTTCCTCTGTTATGCTTCGGAAAAGCAGCCAAATGTGGTGCAGGGCGCGGGAGGGCAGGCACGTGGTCTGGGCTCCCAGGAGGTATTTGTCGAAGGGCTAGTGGCAGCTGCAGACCCCACTCCCAGGTCTCCTGCAGCATCCCAGCCCCCTGTGCCTCATGGGATGCCCTGACCCTGCTCCCCTGGGATGCCTGGGGCTCAGGTCTCCCAGGATGGAGAATTTCTCCCTATGTGTCTGAGCTCTGTCAGAACCAGCCCAGCACCTCTGCTGCATTCCAAGCTGCATGGCTGCCTCTTGCCTCTGCCCCAGGAGCCCATGCCAGGGGCAAGAACCCACGCCCCAGTACCACCACGGCAGGAATGGCCACGCTGCCACCTCCCAGTGTTCCTCCTGTACCCAGGGGCTCAGCCCTCTGCCACAAAGCCACGGCACCCTGTCCTAGCCTCTTGTGTGCCTTGGAAAATCCCAGGTCCCAGCTGTCAGCAGCCACCCTTGACTAACTGACCCCCTTCTCTGCTGTCTGGTCTCAGACCAAGCCTCAGCAAAGGTACATCCTGGGCAGGTCTCCATGTGTCACCAGCCATGGGCACAATAGGGCTGCACGTGTACGTGGCTGTGTAATGCCATAACGAGATTACACTGTGATATGATGGCTATGAAATAATCCACAGTATCATTGAGTAAATCCCGGGATCCAATTACCTTTCCACATGACACCCCTTCCTGGGCATGCAGAGGCCAAGGGGCTGCAGTCCAGTGCCCTGCCCCTCCAACAGCCTCCTGCTCCGCTCCTCCGCTCCCCTGCACCTCTCTGCCTCCGTGTCATTTAAGATTATCAAAGTTTGTGTTTCTCTGCAGGAGCCCCGACCCTCTGCCAGGCTCTGTTGCCTTTTCTCAGCCGGCTGTTCACTCCCCAGCACTGCGCTGCCTCCCCTGCCCAGCCAGCCCCGGCAGCACCCGTCCCGGCTGAGCTGCTGCTCAGCTGGCTCAGGCAGTGATACCAGCCTGCCCAGGGTGGGGCGAAGGGCCAGTCTGGCTGGCCGCGGGTCCACAGGATGCGGGAATGCTGAGCACACTGCGGTGTTGACCAGAGAGCTCCGGCGGGCACCCTGCCTCCCACAGCAGCAGTGTTGTTTGCAAACATTTTTTTTCCAGGGCCTTTTCCCTGTCCTGGCAGAGCTGCTCCCGGGAGCCAGAAGATCCCTTTCTGTGAGAATAAAGCCCGGGGCACAGGTACAGCCACAGTCGGCGGCCCGGCAGCGGTGCCAGGGCACGCACGATGCCCCGCGGCCGGCTCGGCGCGCTCCGCTGCGGCCGCCACGGTCGCTCCTGGCCCTGGCAGGTGTTCAGACACCAGCGCTGTTGCCAAGTCAGGCAGGGAGTGTGGCCAGCTGCAAATTTCGGCTTCGTTTTTGGAGCCTTTGAATCACTGGCCAGCCGCCAGGGTTGTTATTTGTTAGTCTAAATATTTTTTTCCCAAGTGAATTTCAAGCTGGCAAGAGGAGCCAGGCAGAGGAACTTGGCAGGAGGGCCTTCCGTATCCTCAGTGCGGGGCAAGCAGGGTCGAGGACAGGATACTGTGGAGTGGTCCGCCCTGCCCAAGAGACCCTAAGCAGCAGGACAGTGGGCTGCATCAGTGCTGGCAGAGCCTTCACACCAAGAAATCTTTAGCTTCATTTCCCTCGTGGGGGAATTCAGACAAAACTCCCACTTACGGGGTGGAATCCGTGGACCATCCTGTTTGGAGCAGAGTCTGTACCTCTGTACATCCCTAATACTGCACAGGTTTCAGCGAGGTTTCAGAGGCTGTGACCCCAGACATGGATCCCTGGGGTGAGCAGGGGATTCATATCACCCATTTTTGCCTGAAAAAACCCAGAATCCCACCTGAGCCAAGGTTGAGGCCATGCCGAGGCTGAGGCTGTGCCCCATCTGGATACCAGAGCTCAGGAACCATAACTCTGGCCCTGCTCTCTGCTGACATGCTGTCCACCCACCCTCTGGCATGGGGGGCTGTTCTGAGCTGCAGCTTTTTGCTCGGCCAGCTTGCACTTGCTGGGCCCAGGGGTGCAGGCAGCTCCCTGGGAAAGGCACCTGGCTCCTGCACCCATCCATGTGAAGATTTGGGCAGAGCTCACAGGGGGCTCATACTCACTGGGGTGGCCCTGGGTGCCAGGGAGAGGCACCACAGCACCTGTGAGCTGCCCCAGCGGCAGCAGCCCTGGCTTCCAAGGCTGAGAAGAGTCAGGAAACAAAACAAAACAGGGGCAGTTTGCAGGGGAAGAAATTGCTTTTCCATCTTGGAAACCTGAGCCTCAGATCCACTGGCTTCCAGAGAAGGGAAACAAAGACTTTGGGAGGGAAGGGCTGGCGGCTCCTTGGGAGAGCAGAGAGCCATTGGGCAGGGAGCAGTGGGAGAGGGAGCTGTGGGGCAGGAAGCTGTGGGATTGGGAGCCATGGGGCCAGGAATGAGACCGTGGCCAGAGGGAAGTGCCAGCAGGAGGGAGCCTGCCAGGATCTGGCAGGGGCAGGGCACAGGCAACTGGAGGGTGTCCTGTAATTCCCCCCACACTTCCCATCTCCCCATCACCTTTCCAGCCATTGTTCGGCAGCCCCGGGGGCTGAGGCACTGCATGGAGAGACGCTGCCTTTTCTCCCTTCCTGCCCCTCCACTGCGGCTCCCACCCCACCACCTTGCAGGTCATGTCTGAGCCCTACTGCCAGGCCACATGCCCCCTCAGGAGTGTGGGTCTGGGGCACTCTGTGCTCTTGTCTGCCCCAACACCCCACCGCTGGCTTATCCCAGGACAGCATGGCAGCAACCAGCACCTCCCCAGGAGCCAGTCCATGGCCAGGAACAGGGCCAGGATCCAGCTCCACACAGCCAGGGACACCCACAGCAGTTAGAAGGGCTCCATGGGCCTCTCTGTTTAGATGGATAAATTCTCCATGATCCCATCTGCAGGCAAAGCCATTTCTGTCATTTTGGCTCATTTCCGTGTGGTGGATTTTGTAAGCGACCTTTCTGTTGAGTTGTCTGAGTGTCTTTTCTGTGGCTCAGCAGTGGCCGCTCACTGGCCACGGCAGCCACATCAACCCATCTCTCCCAAAGGCAATCCCAGCCCAGCTGATGGCAGATTGAAAGGCTGTTCCTGCCAACAGAGTGGGAAAAACATCAGTGCCCATCCAGTACATGGCACAGTGGCCTGCAGCTCTGTGCTGGGGGGACACTTCAGACCCCTGGAGGTCTCTCCATGTGCAGGGACCCCGCTGACACTTCCCAGCACAGAGCTGGCAGCCCATGAAGCCCCACAGACAGCACAGGGGGCATGTGGGAGCCCCCAGTGCCACAGCTGCAGGTCCCACACGAGCCTGAAAGATTAATGACCTTTTTCCAGTGTTTGCTTTAGGCAGAGGCTTGTGCTCCAGGGCTTTGCTCAGATAACAGTCTGGTATGAGAATAAGCTCCCCTGGTGAGGTGCATTTGGAGAACTTGAATGGGGGCTCCAAAACTAGTTGCAAATAAAGAGATTAAGATCAGTATTTGTCCTTTTCTTTTCCTTTTTCCTTCCTAGTGGAGCAAAAATATTCCTGTTTATTGCTATAAACCCTTGGGGACTGTGTGATAAACTCACAGCAGGAATTACTGTCTCAAGAGATCAGAGATCCCGAGAACATCCCCTTGCCAAATTTACAGTTATCATTAGTTCTAATTAGCCTTGTTTATCTCTCCCTGCAGTGGTATTTGGGGAACCAGCTCAGGTCAAACACGGGGCAGTTCCCTTATTGTTACCAGATATCCAAAATCTCCCTTCAGGCCACACCAAACTGTCACAGCATGGACACCTTCCTCAGGCCTCTCCTGGAGCCTGGCTCTGGGCTCCTGCATGTCTGAGACAAGGAACATGCTGGGAAAAGGCCGGGAGAGGAGGAGACCCTGTTATCCCACCCCCAGCATAGCTCCCGCAGCCCCCAGGAACCCCAGCCGCTCAGCTGCGACGCCTGTGTGCTCGCACACTCCCTGCTCTATATTCTTCCTAAGAAAATAAAGCATCACTGTCTTATTAATTATGTGAGTTCTGGAGCAATATTTTTCCCAGAGTCACCTACTGGTTCACATATTCGTTTTCCAGGCAGCTTAGCCAGTAGCCTGGCAACACGGTGACCTTATGCTCTGCTCAGCTTTGAGCATTTTATTAGCCACACTGGACTCTCTCCACCGCTCCATATTGCTGAGCCCCTCATTAGTACAATTAATAAGCCGCTTCTGTCAATTCAATCAAATGCCAGGCTCGACAGCAGGAGAAAGCTTTGGCAGATCAAGTAGGGGATATTCTGAGTAGCACTGGGAAATTGTAGGAAACCTTTCATCTCCCCCAAGGAGCTGAACAAGAATGGAATTGTGGGATTGGGATTCTCTCAGGTCATGTTTATTTATCGCTGGCTCGTTAGTATAATAAATCAGGTTCCCTGTCACTTTGAATGAAGTCATAGGTTTGCTGGAAGGAACTTGGCAGAACACCTTGATATTATTAGTGATGGTGTGGACAAAGCCCCATGAAAGGCAATGCCGTGGCTGGGGTGTGCGGGCATCTCACACGCACCCACTCGGCCCCGCACCCCACCAGGGACTGGCGTGGTCATGCCAGGGGACCGGGATTGTCTTGGGACACACCACACAGCATGTCCCAGGTACCCAATAGCCACAGGAATGGATGATTCTCCCTGCTCCTGTGCCTGCTTCAGGAGACATGCACGTGGGAGACATTCCCGTCCTTGGCCCACCGTGTGTTGCCAGTGCAGAGCACCAGGCAGACAGTGTGGACGACATCCTGCACTGGCAGTCGACGTGGATCAGGCACATGTGACAGCACTTCACCTTTCAACACCTCTCCATGTCCTGCCAGACTTTGTCCTGGCTCTGACATCGGTGTGCTCTTTGGATCCCACGCTGCCTCCATGTGCTCCTGCCACAGCAGTGCCGGGAGGTGCTGCGGCTGCAGGGCAGACAGGTGGCAGGCGAAGGCCTGGTGCTCACACTGGTGCTCCCTTGCTGCATGACTGTGGCTCCTGAGCCTGATCCCTGTGTCCTCTGAGTGGGACCTACCAGCAGCAAGGGACCAGGACATGGCTTTCACATTTCACCTCCTCCTGAACTGGGCACGCCCAGTGGTCTAGAAGAGATGCTGGAGAGCTCACGGTCTCCTTGCCTGGATCCGCACTTTTCCACCCAGAGAAACAGATGTGCAGGTTGGTTCCTGTGTTGGAAATAATGCTGAGTGACAACAAGGAAGAGTTGTGACTGGTGTCATAGTCTGAGTGCCCCAATAGAGCAGGCATCATGGGTTGTATGTCCCCAAAAAACCTTCCTCAAATAAATTCCCCTGGAAATCCTTTGATCTGGTCTGACGGTGAGAACATAAATCTGAATATAGCTTAAAGGTTACAAAAGAAGAGTTCTATTTTATTGTTTAATATAACACAGTGTTTGGTCTCCCCAATGTGATAAATATTAGACTGTTCCTGATTTTCTTTTCATAGACCTTCACTATGAAGAGCTTCACCTTCTACTTTCACTGCGAGTCAATTCCATCATCTCTGAACTGGACCTGCACCACCCTTGAAATGCAGGGATTCCCAAATCAGCTGTGTGCTGTTGGAGCATTCCCCATCCCACCCTGTCCCTAGTCCATAACAGCCTGGGAAGTCCCTAGGGCCATGCTCCTGCTCATTAGCTCTCCTGACTCCAGCTGACCTATAAATGTTGAAGGAAACAAAACAAACTGCTGGGAGGGAGAGGAAGGGCTGTAGGTGTTGGCCACATGTCAGTGGAGTGAAGCCAGGCTCCAGCTGAAGATGCTATTGTGTTGCAGTGATTTCCCTGGAAAAACAGGCCTGGAGATCTCCGTACTGTTCCTGGGAAGCACTTGATGACCAGGAGGGTGTGGATTTGGGGCACCCAGAAGGCTGTGGGGGTGTTGGGGGCTTTTGGCAACGTTGTGAATCTGACTCTGAGCAGACGCTACAGCAAACCCACAGGACTGTATGAGGCACCAGTGCCCAGCTCCAGCACACATGGTTGGAAGTGCCAAGGCTCGGCTCTGGCTGCCAGACAGACAACGGGTGTCTGCAAAGACATGCAGGTGGCTGCACTTGGAGAGGTCCGGGACACAGGCACAGCAGCTCCTTGGCTGCCGCCCATCGGCCGCTGCAGAGTGGTGGTCCGTTGGCCA
The DNA here is from genome assembly GCF_009650955.1 of Corvus moneduloides. NCBI lineage: Eukaryota > Metazoa > Chordata > Aves > Passeriformes > Corvidae > Corvus > Corvus moneduloides. The sequence continues at coordinate 7,173,186 of NC_045499.1, forward strand.
CCAAACCCACCGACTGGGAGCCTGGAAGGAGATTGTGGCAGTGGGGTATCTCCCGTATGTGCTTCAAGCAAGACCGGTGAGCCCTGACCAGGCCCATGGCTGCTGCTCTTTGGGCTTTGTCACCGCTTTCAAGGGCAAAGTCCAAAGTTCAGTCCTGGTTTGTTGGCAGAGTGAAGGTGGGAAGGTTAGTATCCTGCTCCTGGAGCAGGTGCACAGCAGACTGCTGCATTGCAGGGGTGTCCAAGGGAGGCGGCAGTGCCACCAGTCCCGTGGCACTCATCCCTTCCTCCCAGGCAAGCGCAGTGCCCTGGATACTGGGACCATGGGCAGACACAGCCAGGATTGCCCATTTGCATGCCACCCCTCAGGGCTCTGGGATGGTGCAAACATCCTGGGAATGGACTGGAGGAGACAGGGACATTACAAGAACCCCAGCCAGAGCTCAGCCATCTCTGTGCCATGAGGAAGGTGTGTGGGTGATGGAGTCCTCCCCTCAGTGCCAGCCCTCTCCAAAGCTTCACAGGCAAATCACTTCCATCTTTTTAAACATCTGGCCTAAACCAACTCCTGAGCATCCCATGCATCCCTAGTCACTGCCCACACTCAGCATGGTACATGGAAAGCTGTCTGGGGACACAATGCTGTCCCTCTCCTGCACCACAGGGAAACCTCCTGCATCCGCCACCCCTGGATAGTCCGTAAATGCCCCCTCCCTCCTTATCTTTCCTTGAGCAGCAGGGGTCTTGGCATCTTCTAAGCCCCTGTTTCCTCTTCCAGCTCCTGTTGACACAGTGGCCATGGGAGAACAATGGAGCCAAGGGCAGCAGAGAGACAACCTGTCCCTTCTTCTGGCTCCCCACTCACCTTCCTGGGCACAGCCAGGCCACAGGGACCTGCAGCACAGCTGATGAGGTGGCAGCACCAGGGGGAAGCTGGGGCACGGTGACCCCACAGGGGAGCCACAGCCTGGCCAGTCTGGCACTGTGCCATCCTAGTGCCGGAGCACTGGGCATCCCACAGAATAAGGCCACCCTGCACTGCCTGGATGCTGGTGGAGATGTCCCAATGAGGAAAGGGATGCAGAGGTACCTCTGTGATGGTGAGAACAGGGCTGAGAGGGTGGCACGGGCAGTTAGAAAAGTGGCTGGTCAGAGATTTGGGGGAGAGAAGAGTTTTTATTGGGAGTTTTGGCCAGGCTGGCACCCTCTGCCTTCCATCAGAGTCGTTGGCACAAAGGACAATATTAAATAAAGAGCTCGTCAGGAGCAGCAGGTTTAAAAACCTCCCTGAATTTCTAACCTGCGAGGAGCAGGGTGGTAAGCTCACTCTTATCTGGAGGTAGTGCTGGTCGGGAAGAAAATTGCGTGCTCCTGCGGAGCGGCTGAACACCCAGCCAGAGGTGCAGCAGATGCTGTTCAGCCAAGGTCAGAGTCCCGCTCCGACCCAGCCACTGACGGTCCCGAGGGCGGCGTCGAGGGAGCAGACCTGAGGGGCTGGGAGCCCAGCACCTGCCAACACCTCCTGGCAGCCTCCCGCACCTCTCAGCACCTTCCGGCACCCCCAGCCCGCAGCCGACAGCGGGCTGCTCAGCACCCCGAGGCCACCCGGGCTCCTCCGCCGGGGCTCGTGTGCCATCCAGTGGCGAAGACTCAGCTCCAGCACAGTCTGAGCCTTCTCACGCTGCAGCTCAGCGTCGGGGAGGAGGGAGCCATGCCGGGCTGGAGCCTGGGAAGCATCTCGCCGGGGAGGATCCACTGTGGAAGCTGCTGACAGCAATGGGATGTGCTGAGTCTCCATTGCCACCCAACCGGGAAGGCGTGCCCAGGCCAGCGGTGCTCCTGGCAGGGGCAGGGGGCCTCCTGCTGCTGTAGCAGGATCCCAGGCTTCCCCTCGGAATGCTCAGGGAAGCAGTCCAGGTGCTGGGAGAGGAGAGTGGCCCGAGGGCGATGAGCAGGGCTGGGCTGCAGCAAAGCCTCCTGCCCCTGCCCTAAGGATCCAGGATTGACCTGTGCTGGGGAGAGGGAAGATTCCTCATCTCAGGGAGATGTTCAAGTCCTGCCATGGCAAGTCCCTGACCACTCCATCCCTCTTGTGCCAGCCAGGGACAGGAAAAGGATCGAGTGCCTCGTCCGTGTTAAACTGCACTGACACCGATGGCCGGGCTGGAATTACCTCCAGCAAGGTCATTTCAGCTGTACCCCCGGGTGTGCTACTTCTACCTGCTCTGCAAGGGCTTGTGCCCACTTTAGCACGGGCTGGGCTTTGAAACACCTGGAGGGAATCGTGGGCAATCCTGGGCACACAGGAGGTGTTCTGTGTATAGCACTAGCCCGGCATGGGCAAATAGATCCCAGAGGCATCGTCCCAGAGGACCCTCAGAGGGATGTCACCTCTAAATGGACACTGGGGGTAGCTGCACAGATCTTTGAGCTGCGCTGGACTGGGACTGGCAGAGGGAGCAGGAGAGAGAGATTTAAGGAAATTGGCTGAGAAGGCAGGGCCCCCAGCAGTGGCAGTTGTAGCTTGGTGAATCACAACAGGCTCCTTTCTGCTCCAAGACATTAAGAGCAGCTCAGCAATTAAGACAGGCTTCTATTAATATGCAAATTTCTGCTGCCATGGCAATAATCTTATAAATGCAAATTGCACTGGGAGCTATTGTTGGAGAGGCCTGTGCTGGGCCCTGTGCTGGGCCCTAAGCAGATTCCCCTAACTGAGCTCCCCTGGGCCCGCGGCCCTGGACAGCTGGGGACAGCACTGCCAGCGGCCACCCTGATGCAGACAGCAGATTTCCACCTGGCATCATCCCTGTCCTTGCTCAGCCCTTTTCGCACAGATCATAAAGAATATCCCGGGTTGGAAGGAACCTACAAGGATCATCGAGTCCAAGTCCTGGCCCTGCACAGGACACCCCAAAGTCCCACCCTCTGCCTGAGAGCGTTGTCCAAACACTCCTTGAGCTCTGACAGTCTTGGGGCCATTCCAGTGCCCAACCACCCTCTGGCAGAACCTTTTCCTAATATCAATCCTAACCCTCCCTTGACGAACCTCAAGACATTTCCTTGGGTCCTGTCACTGGTCACAGAGAGCAGAGATTGGAGCTGTACCTTTGCTGGCCTCGGGAGGAAGCTGCAGACCCCAATGAGGGGTCTGACCTCAGGCTCTTCTTCTCTGGGCTGAACAAACCAAGTGATCTTAGCCATTCCTCTCATGGCCCCTCCAGGTCTTGCACGATCTTCATAGCCCTCCTTTGGACACTCTATAATAGCTTAATATCCTTGCCTATGTGCCAGCAGCAACAGGCAGGGCAGTTCAGCCTTGCTGCTCTGTGGGAATCTCCTTCCACCTGCCACCAGCATCCAGTTCCAGTTTCTGCAGTCATCAGAAGCCACGCCCTGAGCCACTCTGAGAAGCAGGGATGTGTGCAGCTCCCTCCACCTTTCCCATGCAGCCAGATCCCACTGCAGCAGAACCTGGCTGCTGCCCAGCCATGCTGTAGCCACCCAGGGAGGCTGAGACTGGCCCAGGACCAATGGTGCTGCAAGCTCTGGGGCAGCGCTGAGCTGCAGCTCCCAACCCGAGGGCAGAGGGGATGTTTTCTCCTGATCCTGCTCTGCATGGAGGCTCCTGCAGCCCCACACTGACTGGGTGGACTGGGTCTGCCACAGGCTGCGGGGCTGTGTTGGGGGGCACCATGCCTGTGCCTGGTCCACCCCAGGCCAGCTGCGGAGGGCAGCCATGCCCTGGGAGAACTGAGCACATATGTCCCTTCTCAGATGGGGCCAGGACCACAAGGTATCAGAGACCGAACAGCATGAACGGTGCCCTGGGTTCCTGCCACCCCAGGCACTGAGACCCATCAGACCCCTCAGACCTCCTGGGAGCTGCCACCATATCCCAGGTGCACCCACTGGGTTCCTGTGGTCCTGCTCCCCAGAGACCTGGGTCCACAGAAGGGCAGTGAAGCTGCTGAAGAGACTGGAGCAAATGTCCTGTGAGGAGCAGCTGTGGAAGTTGGGGTTGTTTAGCCTGGAGAAAAGGATACTGGGGAGGACCTTCTCAGTCTGTAGAACTCCCTAACAGGAGGGTGTAGCCAGCTAGGGGTCAGGCTCTGCTTCCAGGGAACAAATGACAGGACAAGAGGAAATGGCCTCGAGCTGTGCCAGGGGAGGTTTAGATGGGACAGTAGGAAGAATTTCTTCACAGAGAAGGTGATTAGACACTGGGACTGATGCCATGAAGATTTTTGCCTTTTCTTTTATACCCCTGTTATACCTTTTTTACAACTTCTGTATTCCTAGTGCTTTTGCCTACATTCTTGGACTTGTCAAGCTGAGAGACTAAACATTTTAGAAGCTTCATAGTTAGGGACCAGAATGCCTCAGACCCCAAGGTCCTCTCCAGAACACATTCTGTAAACTAAGATAGAACCATCCAGGGGAAGGCTCCTTGGGGAGGGGGGCTCACTCGAGCCTCTCATTGGGGAATTTTTGATAGATGTGCTAATTAGTAAAACCTATAATGTTATACCAGATCTTTTGGGGGTGTGCATTGCAGTGTGCATTTCGGCGCATTTGACCTGCACGTGTGCACCTAAGGATCCTTAAAATAAATACCAAGGTAAAATCCCTTTTCCCCTTCTAACCGTGTTTGACTCTTGATTTTAAGACCAGGAAAAGGCATCAGGACAGGCTGCTCAGAGAGGTGATGGAGTCCATGGAGGCGTTTAAGGAACAACTGGATGTGTCATTGAGTGCCATGGTCTAGTTGTCAAGGTGGTATTCAGTCATAAGTTGGACTCGATGAACCTGGAGGTCTTTTCCAACCTAAATGGCTATGGCAGTGGGATGTGGGAGCAGCCTGAGACCCCGAGGAGGACATGAATGGGATGGAGGGGCTGCAGAGGGCACACAGTGCTAGGCACACAACCAGTGGTTTCGTCTGTGCCCAGGTGTTGGTAGCCGGGCTGGGCGCTGGTGGTGCCCGGGTGTGATCCAGGTGAAGCCTTGCAGGTCTGTGTGCCCTCATGCCGGCTGTGGGAGCCCAGACCCAGGCCATAGTGCCAGTGGAGCGGCACAGCCTTGGGGCCACTGCCTGTGAGGAGACACCTCAGCACAGGTGCACAGCAGCAGGGACAGGATGACACCCTGATGGCAGCAGCTGGTTCGTGGGGACACAGGATCACAGAATGGGTCAACTTGGAAGGGACAACAGTGGATCATCTGACCCCTCCCTGCCGACGCCGACACCCATTGACAGAACAAGCTGACGTTGCAAACGGACGAAACAAAGCTCCTAAACAGCCCCACCCTCACCATCTGCAAGCTGAGGTTTGCCATTGGGGCTGACAAGCCCCACCCTCTCCTGGCCCCGCCCCTTACACCTGCGAACTGAAGTTGTGCGTGGGGAGGGACTTGTGGCGGCATCTCGCACTGTTGGTCCTGCCCCTCGCTGCCTGCAGGCCGACGGCGCGGTCAGGGCTGGGGCTCCGCCCCTTCTCGCCCTGCCCGGGGGGCTCCGCGCTGCGGGTGCCGGCGGTGCTGGGCGGGGCCACCCCGAGCCCCCGTCCTCCCTGGCCCTGCCTGCAGTCGGCGTGGCCCCGCCCCTCGCCGCTTGCGCGCTGCGGTGGCTCCGGGCGGGGCGGCGCGGCCGGGCCGGGGGATGCGGGGAGCGGGGCCGGCCGTGCGGTCCGCCCGTGGGGCGCTGCCGCGGGCCCCGCTGCCGGTGCTGCTGCCGGTGCTGCTGCTAGCCCTGCTGCTGGCGGCGGCAGCGCTGTGTGCGCGGGCGGGAGCCGCCGAGCCCTGCGGCGCGCCCTGCTCGTGCCGCCGCGGCCTGCTGGACTGCAGCCGGCAGCGCCTGCCCAGCGGGCCGGGCCCGCGGAGGATCCCGCCGCTGCCCGCCGGCACCACGGGGCTGTGAGTGAGCGCGGCGGGGCTGCGGGGCCGAACGGGCGGCGGGCTGTGCGCAGGCCTCGGCTTAGCGGAGGCGGGAGATGCGGGCCCGGGGCCCGGCGGCGGGGGCGGTGCGAGGCCCTGGCTGAACGGGCGGCAGGGTTCGGGGCTCGGTGTCCTGATCTCTCTCTATATAACTCCCTGACAGGAGGGTGCAGCCAGGTGGGGGTCGGGCTCTGCTCCCAAGTAACAAACGATAAAACAGGAAGACATCGTCTTAAGCTGCGCCAGGGAAGGTTCGACATCTGGAGGAATTTCTTCACAGCAGGGGTGATTAGACATTGGAAGGGGCTGCCTAGGGAGGTGGTGGGGTCCCAATCCCTGGAGGCGTTTAAGGAACGATTGGACGTGGCACTCGGTGCCATGGTGTGATTGACAAGGTGGTGTTTGGTCATAGGTTGGACTCAATGATCTTGGAGGCTTTTTCCAACCTAATTAATTCTGTGATTTTGTCCGCGGGGTGTTCGCACGGAGCCCGGAGCGCTGCGGGCAGAGCGGCCTCGGCAGTGGTGCCTGGCTCTCAGGGGCAGCGGCCGGGCAAAGCAGCTGCAGCGGCGCCGTGGAGAGAAGGAGGGTCTAGCCCCGAAGGCTCCGTATGCCGGGGTCCCAGGGCGTAGTTTCACGCTTGTCTTGCCCTACTCTGTGATGGCAACAAGTGAGAGGAGGGTGGAGCGCAGGCAGGTTGTGGTTAGTAAGTCACTTATTAATGCTGTTCGGTCCAGGACTTAAAGCTGTTTCAAGTCAGGCTTTGGGACATTGTCTTTTAGGATTGTGCTTGGAAGTGTTCCTTCAAGCAACAGCCTCAGCCGTGTTGTGGTACTTCCTGTTGCTTCTGGTTTCGTCTGCATCCCACTACTGCTGTGCAACTCAGTGGTACTCTCCTTTTCCCTCAGTTAAACCATTGTGGACGCCCCGTGACATTTGCTGCCATTGTTTTTCTAAAGAAATCCCACAAAGCAGTTCAGAGCCACCCTTAGTCTCTGCTTCCAAGTGTTCAATACGACAATGTGCTAAACAGTGTTCACACAGGTCAAGCCTTTGTCCTTTCTTGAGTTTTGCTGTCACAGTCACTGTTGCTTTTGTCACCTTTGGCTACAGCATATTTGGGTGGAAGAGGTGCTGGGATATGAGGGAGATGAAAACGTGCTTCTCTGCACAGAGTTTAGTTCCTCTTGGAGTTATCAACCTTCCTAGTTGATAAAAATGACATTATTCCAGACCAAGAGAAAATTAAGCCTGTTGGGAAGGTACTATAAACATACAGACCGCTGGAGTTAACTCCAGGAATTCCTTTAGCAGGACTCAAGAGTCTGATCTGCGTTCAAAACTGGACATGTCACCTTCTTGCTCCTTATGAGATTCTGTAGTTCTCTCCTTTTTCTGCACAATCAGCAGTTGCAAATGTTTAAGAGAAAGCATGTGTTTCAGCTTAGAAATACAACAACTTGTGTGTGAAACCTTTGGTGTTTAGAGAGGTACAAAGATACTGTAACTTGTTAGGGAAGTTGTCAGTGTCTGGGAAAGGGAGTTGGCAGTTCATCAAGAGGCTAATAAGCAAAATGATATCCATGCTGTTTGCAGAGCAAGTTTTCAAGCTTCAGCAAATACTTATATCTTTGTTCAAGCTGGTAGAGGGTGTATTGAAAGCTGCTTGGCACAAGGTGCAGTGGGAAGCAGCACAGCTGGCACTGTGCTGTGTTGTGCAATCTGACATGCTGTAAACAGTAATAAGGGGATCATAGACTGGTTTGGCCTGGAAGGGACCTAAAAGCTCATCTCATTCCACCCCCTGCCATGAGCAGGGACACCTTCCACTATCCCAGGTTGCTCCAAACTCTATCCAACCTGGCCTTGGACACCTCCAGGGATGGGGCAGCCACAGCTGCTCTGGGCAACCTGTGCCAGGGCCTCAGCACCCTCACAGCCAAGAATTCCTTCCCAATATCCCATCTATCCCTGTTCTCTGGCAGTGGGAAGCCATTCCCCCTCGTTCTGTCACTCCAGGTCCTTGTCCAGAGTCCCTCTCCAACTCTCTTGTAGCCCCTTTAGGCACTGGAAGGGGCTCTAAAGTCTCCCTGGAGCCTTCTCTTCTCCAGGCTGAACACCCTCAGCTCTCCTATCCTGTCTCCAGAGCAGAGGGGCTCCAGCCCTTGGAGCATCTCTGTGACCTCCTCTGGACTTGCTCTGACAGCTCCACGTCCTCCTGATGTCAGCTTCCCCCAGGGTGGGAGGCAGCTCTGCAGGTGGGGGTCTCATTTGAGTGGGGCAGAGGAGAAGAATCCCCCCCTGCCACTGCTCACGCTGGGGGATCAGCCAGGACTTGGGGCCCGGGGGGGGCAGTTTCAGGGCTGCAGATGCACATTGCTGTTGAGCTGCTCATCCACCAACATCCCCAAGTCCTTCCCAGAGCTGCTCTCAATCCATTCTGTGTCTATTGTGACTTTCAGGATTTTGGCACATGAAGCATGGGTGATGGTTTTTTTCTCTAGGACTACTCTAGCAGTTCTGAGTCTAAATGAGCTTTAATGTTTACCAGCTGTTTAAAATTAATAAAAGCCTAATTTTTCTCACATGATCAAGTCCCTGATGTGCTTTTCTCTATTAGTTCTGTGATAGCATTTCAACTGTCATTGAGGACTAAAAATTTGTCCTTTTCCTAACTCTCAAATTACTTGCAGGTGGTGCTTCCAGTGTGTGTGTGTGTGTGTGTGCAGGTTGGTTTTATTTTCACATTTTGTTTTTCATCAAGCCAGGAGAGCAGAACTTGGTTTTTATAAGTACTCAGGTGACTGTAACTTCATTTTTCCTCTGAAGTTATGTATGTTTTGTGGCTAACCTGGTGGGTGATGAAAAGGGTTGTGAAGTTAAGGAGTTAGGAAATATTTTTTTATATGTCTGCCTCTTAACATTAGTTTCTTTAGAGCAAGGAATGCCAGCCCTGTGTGAAGGGTAGCTGTGTGTAGGGGCAGAGGGAAGCACAATGCTGGTGGTCGCTACCTCCAGTCCCATAGTAGTAAGCGTGTTTATATATCCTGGTAGTCAGAGAGACGATGAATAAAAGTAGTTCAGGTATCAGTTAATGAGTTCAGCAAGTTCCATTCGCAGTAGGTTTTTTGGGTGAGCTCGACCGGCTGTCTGCATTCTGCATCAACACCTCTACAGTGCCACTGTATGCTCAGCTTGGCTGAATTAAGATCAATCTTTATCATCCATGATCAGTTTGGTATGTGTGTTCTGTTTTATTTGCTTAAGAGATGAGTATCACTTAAGCTCAAAATGAATGTTTAGATTATGTTATATACAATACCAGATGAATCTCTCAAATACAAATTTTGCATGTTTGCTCTGTGTTCTGCACAGCTTGGGCCTCCCAGTTACAGTGCAAAGGCTGCTTAAAGGATGGGGTTCTTTGATTTTGGCTTTTCCAGAGCAAGGGAATTGCGTCTGGTTCTCCAGGATAGCAGGAATCTTAGCTGTGTGATTGAATGATCTCTAAACACAGAAAATCAGCCAGTGTATTTCATTCTGTATTTTGTGATCAGCTGCTCTCTTTGAAAAAGAAAAGCATCAGTAACAGAATGTAGATATAAATAGTGTCAGAACCAGTTTAAATATCAACTATACCAAACTTCTTGAAAGAGGACTTATTGTAGTGAATACTGTGTTGTAGTCCAAATCTGAGTAATAACAGAAAAATACTTTCCTGTGCTTTCTGAATTAAAATCTTAATTTCTAACTTAGTAATTAGACAGTAGGCTTCTGGAGGGGATAGCTGGATGTTAATACGTCCTCATCACCCGGGCCCCATGGCTGTCAGTGTTTAAGAGGCATTTGGACAGTGTCCTGAATAATTTCAACTTTTGGTCAGGCAGGTGGACTAGAAGGTTGTTGTAGGTCCCCTACCCAACTAAAGTATTCTATGATATTCTTCCTGAAAGCCTTAGAAAAGTCAAGTTTCAGTATTCTTTGCATATTAATCTTGCTCCAAAATCTGTGTTAGTGCCTGCTAGCTGTTGCCTTGACACACAGGGTGGTCTGGCTCCGAACCCATGGCCCTGGTTCGCTCATCAGTGGGAGTATCTGCACACCTTGAGGGGTGCGTTGTTATCTTCCATGTCCGCTGTCTCCTTCTGCTGTGTGTTGTGCACTGGTTCTTTGGAAACAGCGTGGCTGAGTACTTCCCGCTCTGGTTAAACCCACTGCTCCAAGATTAGACTGTTCAGCACTGGCTGGGTGCCTGCATGTTTGAAAAGTCCAGGAAAGTCTACTGCTGGGATATGGAATCATCTGTCCCTCCACCTGACTATGCCAGGCTCCTGTGGATGCCCAGAGGTTGGGGCTGAGCTGGGTTCAGGGGAATCTGGGCAGCTGGAGAGGGTGTCTTGAGCATTCAGCCCCCTGAGGTGGGAAGCCTGCTGAGGAGCACTTGTTCATACTTGGTTGTTTTTTGTGTTTTTCCTAGCATTTAGGGCTGGCTTAATTACCACGTGCACTGAGGAAGCAGAGCTGCAGAACAGTTCTGCAACTGGCTGCAGTTGTTCTCTTGGTTCCTTTTCTTTTTGTTTCCAAACGCACTTGCTGCTCTATCCGTATAATTTGCATCTTGATGTAATTAAAAGAATACCTTAGTAAATGCCTGACTTGCCGTGACACCCAGGATTTTAATAATTCAATGCTAGAATGGAATCTTTATGCTGAACCTGAGTGGAAGTCAACAACAAATAGCCTGTCAGTTGTCAGTCCTTGCTGTCACTTAGTAGGTTTTGGTCTTACAGATGAAAAATAGTCTGCCAGAGCTCAAGGAATGTTTGGACAATGCTCTCAGGCACATGGTGGAATTTTGGGGCTGACCTGTGCTGGGCCAGGAGTTGGACTCAATGATTCTTGTACGATCAAGTTTGGCCCTCGGTGTATTTGCAGTCAAGCACCAGGCCCAAAGGTATTGCAAGAATAGAGGAGTGTGTGGGTGCTGTGGCTGTCCAAACCTGGTCGTCAATGGAAATATTTTTAAACTATCTCATTTACATTTAATATTCATTTTAACAGATAAATGGTAGTTTTGGTTGCAAAGTGTGATTTTGTCTCCTGCGTCAGCATAGCTGCTGCCTGCCTGATAATATTAAAACTAACCATAATAAATACGTACCATGTTACTGCAGCAATGATGAAAGAGGATCAGTGATACAGGACCTTACCAGAGGAGCTCATAGGGAGTGGAACAGCTTTGCTGAAAATAGCTTGTTATAGCTCTTTCCTTGATGTCAGAATTGGAAATGGGGAGGGAAACGTGATGCTTTGCTGCCAGGCTGGAACAACTAGCTGGCATAGAATACCCTGAGCTAGAAGAGACCCATGAGAATCATCGAGTCTAACTCCCAGCCCTGCACAGGACACCCCAAAAATCTCACCCTATGCCCAAGAACGTTGTCCAAATGCTCCTTGAGCTCTAGCAGCCTTGGGGCCCTGACCACTCCCCTGGGGGACCTGTTCAGTGCCCAACCAGTCTCTGGGGGAAGAACCTTTTCCTGATACCCAACCTAACCCTCCTCTGACACAGCTCCAGCCGTTCCCTTGGGTCTTGTCACTGTTCCGAGAGAGCAGAGATCAGAGCTGCCCCTTGGGAGGAAGCTGCAGACCCCAGTGAGTCCTGACCTCAATCTCTTCTTCTCCAGGTTAAACAAGCCAAGTGACCTCAGCCACTCCTTGTATGGCCCCTTTAGGCCCTTCACCATCTTCATAGCTCAGACATAAGCTGTGTCCAGTTATTCCTGCACTTACCAACAGATTTCCAGCTGTGGTGAGGGCACCAGTCGCATTCTGCAAGCATAGTGGCAGTGTCAGGCCTGTTCAGGCACAACAACTCAGGCTCTTGGCGTGAGCTTTGGGTGATTCACCTCTGTGCTGGACTTCTGCCAGCAAAATGTCACACAGATGGGTTGGTTTCACCTTTTGGACTGACGTCTGCCTGTCCTGGTGTGGCTGTGACCATGTTTCCATCAGACCTGATGGTTTTTGTTCCTTCTTTGACTCATGTCATGGACTAGGGGCAGCCTGTGCTCAGAAATGGACCCATCTGTTGCATTTATGCATCAAGTCCAAGGCAGAAGTAAAATACTGTGTAAAGTTACAGCAATGGGAATAGCACCAACACCTAGTGGGAGCATTAAAGCTGGATTTAACGACTCTTGCTCATTGAAAGAGTCCAACTCCTGCATTTGATTCTTATAAGTAAAACCAACTGGTGCTAAGGCATCTATCTGTAAGATTCCCAGCCTCAGGGTTCTCTCCCCTCCAGCTTGTTTGGGAATTGTGTGTATGTTGTTCCTTTAGAATAAGCCTGCCTTGGCTAGTCAGCGTCTTCAGAAAGCTGAGAAAATGGGGATCATGCTACAGGAAGCAGTTCAATAATGGGCATTTTATAAGAAATTACTCTCACGTCCCTACAAAGTTTTTCCTTCTTGCAGTGGACAAGTGTTGTTAATAAAGCACTGGGTTAAAGGAAAAATTCTCTGGTCAGGTACAATCTTCCTTTCAAGAAGCTTTAACAAAAAGTTTTTTGATTCAAACAGAGAAATTGAACTGTTTAGGCTTTTATTGTGAGTGAGCACTAGAACAAGCTCTTTTCTTTAGTGAAGGAGCAATTGTATAATATACATAAATACAGTTTAAAACTTGAGATTGAGTAAAGCACACATGTTTTGGGTTTGTTGTTTTTGTTGTTGTTTTTTTTTATTATTCCAGGAGCTAAATAACTTTTCTTTCTGTTCTCTAGGGATTTAAGTCATAATCATTTATTATCATCCAACTGGAGCATTGATTTGTCTGTCCATACTCTCCAAGAAGTGTAAGTTGTTTTTTATGAGGATAAATTCTAAAGATATCCTACCTAATTGTAATTAGAATGTTTCATTGCGCGTCAAGATACTTGGTCTGACTTGCAGACTATATTCAGTGTAAATTAATTAAAAATGGGTGCTCCATGTTGGCAGCGCATTTCATGTATAAAACTGTTGTGTTGGGAGCAGAAATCTTTCTCATGAAAGATCAGAAGACCAATATTTTTAAAGAGAAACAAGGTGTATTTGTTTTGCTTATAGCTGATTTTAAATGAAAGAGAAGTAATAGTATCCATGAAAATGAGAAAAGCTAGCATGTTTCACTGTTCAAATTGTTCAAATTATTAGTATTTAAGCTCTTGGGGAATCTTTTTTGTCAACTACTAAGTATTACTAATACAGTAAAATTGTCAAATGCATTGATATTAATTATTTCTTCTGTGTACAGAAGGGTTTTTCTCCTCTTTGAAGTGTCAGTAATTTTTTTTTGCCCTCTATTTAAGGAAAATGAATTACAATGAGCTAAGTGAAATTCCGTATTTTGGAGAAACAACTTCCAATATAACTCTCCTCTCATTGTAAGTAATAGCTCATCTGCCTTTTTCTTGTTTAACACATGGGAGAACCATGTTAGAGTTCTGCTATCAAATTGTAGGAAAACATCTTTTTTCTTGAACTACTGGTCATGTAAAGTGTGTCAGGGAATATGTAAGCACTCTTTAAAGAAATACAAATCAGTTAAACAATCAGGTCACCCTAGTTTACCAATAAAATCCAGTCAACCAAGGCAGGCAGCTTTGAAGGGGAGAGATTCAGTCCAGGAATGACACCTCCCACAAGGACCAGCTCATCTATACGCCTCAGAATTTGAATCTGTTTGTATCTCAAGGTGGCAAATAACTCTCGGATTTGCGGTTTTGCTTTAGGAATTAACACATTTGGAAGCATGTGGTGTACGTCCCATTCAGGAGACTCACTAGTACTGTTGGTATACAGAATCCTATTGCTGTTTCAGCTGTGCAACTGGAAGGATGAGACGTTGTGATAATCATATTTATTGCTGATCTTTTTCAGGGTGCACAATACCATTCCAGAAATAAATGCTGAGCAACTCCAGGTCTACCTTTCATTGGAAAATCTAGATCTTAGTTCTAATCTTATCTCAGAAATTAAAGCCTCTTCCTTTCCACGAATGCAATTGAAGTACCTGTAAGTATGAGTGATGTACCATCTCTGGGATTCCTGGCTCTACAATGATAATGTTGGAGACCTCATTTTCTCTTAAGTTAGTGTCTTAAAGTCAGCATTCTTACAGAGCTTTGAGCTGGTAGCAGTACTTAATGGAGCTACAGATGTCCTTGAAATGAAATAGTTTTCATACCAATCTGTATTGCATTTTCCCAAATAACATGGAAAACAGCAACTGCTGTTGTCAGAGTGCAGGTGCATAAGCCATCAGGGACAGGGAATAATTTCTGCCCTGTTTGAGTAGATCACTGTGGACATTGTGTTAACCACATCTAACTGAAACATGGATGTGCAGTAAAAATCAACTCCTCCCTCTGATTCCTTTGGGAAAAAGGATTTAGCTTGGTATCCCAGAATTCACATTTCTCATGTGACTTCACAAGGGTCTTGGATTCTGTTAATCAGTGGTTGCTCTGAGGTGCTTGTGCTATTGTGTTCATCAAATTCTCTATGTTCTGAAAGGCCTCTTTCCCTCTTCCTTTCTTCCTTTCTTAGGAATCTGAGTAACAACAGAATAACTACTCTAGAAGCAGGTTGCCTTGATAACTTATCTAGCTCACTAATGGTGATAAAACTGAACAGAAATAGGATTAGTATGATTCCACCAAAGATCTTCAGGTTGCCTCACGTGCAGTTTCTGTAAGTAACAGTCTTGAAAACATCAGAACAACATTTACAGCTGAGCTGTTAATCTCAGCATGTTCTTGACCTTCACACAGTGGTGCTTGTTGCAAGGTGTCTTAATATTTGAATGTCATCTTTATAAAAGGGAACTGAAAAGGAACCGGATTAAAATAGTGGAAAGTCTTACATTCCAAGGACTGGAATCCTTAAAATCCTTGAAAATGCAGCGCAATGGGATTAGCAGACTAATGGATGGAGCATTCTTTGGCCTGGGTAATATAGAGGAATTGTGAGTATGCCTGGTTGTGGAATTTTTTTAGCAAAAAGAAAATGGCTCTGGAGAGTTGTGTCCTGTATGGCTTCCCTTACCTCAAGGCTGTGCTGAGATATTGGTGAAATCATAGGAAAAGAGCATTTTCCCATTATTTTTATGTCATGTCTGGTTACTTCAGAAGTGGAAAGATACCCTTCCCCATTCCTGGAAGTGTTCAAGGCCAAGCTGAATAGGGCTTGGAACAGCCTGGTTTAGTGGAAGGTGTCCCTGCCCATGGCAGGGAGTTGGAACTGGACGATCTTTGAGGTCCCTTCCAACACAAACCAGTCTTGTGATTCCATTATATTGGTCCTCTTTCCAGCTTCTTCCCACATGGTGATCAAGAACGTTTGCCTCTGTAGTTGCTTTTTGCTGGTTTTCATTTGCAGTCCCCATAACGTGGGGTTGTTCTTTCCTCCGTGACTTTGACAGCGTGAACACAAGGATGTGTGATGCAATTTTAGCAAAAAGCTTCTTTTTTAAAAAGTTGGTTTTGAGAATAGAAATTATAGTTTTGTTTCTCCCTGCAGCTGGTGTTGAGTTACTCAGTTCTTCGTATTCTTTAGTTCACTCTTTTTATTTCAATGGGGTTGAAACAATCATGCATTGTGTGTTGTCTAAGGCTTAAACTTAGTAAATAATTTTGAGATCCACAGGGTGAAATTTTGTAAATAGGTGTTTCACTGATTATCTCTTTGGCAAATGTTTTTTCCTTCTAATTCATTAGAGAACTGGAACATAATAACTTAACAGAAGTAAACAAGGGCTGGCTGTATGGGCTGCGGACATTGCAACAACTCTATGTTAGCCAGAATGCCATCACCAGGATCAGCCCAGATGCATGGGAATTCTGCCAAAGACTTGCTGAGCTGTAAGTCCTGGGCTGGTATTCATTGGGGATTGTTGAAATGTTGCAATTACTGATTGGCAAGAATGAATTACCGAAGGAAGTACTCCATTTCCTTGCTAGGCCCATGGTAATGCTGTGTTTTACTTACAAGTATTCTGTTAGAGAAATTGAAACACAATAGTTAATCGAGTCAGATAGTATCTTAATAAATAACCCTCCTGCTTACCTTTAAAGTGTATGTTGAATGTTTCCAGAGACTTGTCATACAATCAGCTCACTCGCCTCAAGGAATCTGCCTTCGTGGGACTTGGCTTATTGGAGAAGCTAAACCTGGGTGACAATCGCATCAGTCACATTGCCGATGGTGTCTTTAGAGGTCTGACAAATCTTCAAACCTTGTAAGTACAGAAAACTTCAAATGGACATTTCATTTTAATGCAATTTCAGATTGAGTGGAGCTTTTGGAAGTAGAGGCAATGGATATTGCACTGTGGAAGTCTGAGATCATTGTTGGTGCTGTTCTGCCTGCAGGTGTGGTAGGGCTGATAATCTTTTGGCTTGATAAGATGACAGAATTCCAGCCCAGCTAAAACAAACCAACCACTCAATTTTAGTGGTGGTAAGAAACAGTGACTTGGTGACCTTGAGTGCTCAGATGTGTGTCCTGCCGGTTCTGAGAGATGTGGATGCCTTGTGTAAATGCCACTTGTAGAGCAAATAGCTTGAAGCTCTTTATTCCAGAGGGTTTCCTTAGGTTTGGAACCTCAGAAACCAAGGACTGAACTGTTTTGTGTTGTAGAAGGTGTGGTTTAGCCCATCCTGCTCATGTGCTGACCTCACAAACATAACAGGGGATGTCGAGTTGCTCCTTGCTGTTGAAGGCACAGCTTTGCACTTGCCAGGACCTTTCGTGGCAGATCTTGGATATTTCTGAAAAGACCCAGTCCTGTCCCAAGTAGATGTGAACAGTTGTAATTACACTAAACAACAGTACTTGAGAAGGGAGTGAAAGTTTGTAACCCCTCTGTCACCTCATTAAATAAATGCTTAAATAAGCAAACTCACCAGAGAGATTTATGTAAGCAGTCATATTCTGTTAACCTTAATGCAACCTTTTAATGAAATAATTAAACCTGATTTCTTAGACTTAGAGTACCATGAAGAAGAACAAGAGCAGATTAATTAGTAGGTTTTCCTGGGCTCTCAGGGGTGTCAACAGCGAGGGCCTGGCCCTTTGCTTTGGGGCTGGAATGGGCAGGATGGAGGATGTGGAGTGGTGATTAACAAGGCTCCAAGCATTAGTGCCCAGCCAGGCATGAGGAGCCAATTCCTCTCTCACACAATGAGGGGCTTTTCTTTTGGACTGCTCACTCGTTTTGCTGAGTGGTCTGAGTAGTGGAGTGTAAAAATACTTCAAAAAACAAGAGATCCCGTGTGGTTTTAGTTCCATTGTTGGTTGTGTGCTGGTTGTTTGGCGCTACGGCTGTGGTGTAAATATTTCTGTATGTTCAGCTCCTGCCACTCTGCAGTGTAGGAGAATAAACTGTAAAACTGTACACTAACTGCAAGTTAGGATTACAGATGTATCTAAAAATAGCACTGAAGTTTGGAAGTTTTACATATTACCACATCATTTACTTCATGATACTGTGAGCAGTTTGGCATTTATATTCTCCAGCACTCACAGTCTAACATTCTGAAGCAGACCTTGAGATAATTCTAGAAATGTATTTTAAATCACAAGAATTAGCAACTTGGAAATAAATTTGGCATATTATTCATCTAGTCATTATTAGTTCAGCTCCATGTTGGGTACCTTAGCTCGAATAATTTTCGAACAGGAAAAGATTTGATGTGAACAAGTTTCAAGGCCATATTTGTTTAGACCTTGTGATGCGTGAAATATGAAATTCTTTTATTTTTGTCCTAAACTTGGAAGTGTATAAATACAAATTGTGGAAGTGACAGCTGTGTATGGTTTTAACAAGACTTCTATATTTCAAAGTAAGAAAAATAAGAAAACAGTGTGTTGCCAGTGATGGTATCCTGGAGGTTGATCCCGGTCTCTTCCACGATGGTGTTCTACACAGTTTGCAGTCTCACATACGGGAAAGTAGATACTTCATTTTTCCCTCATTAGCACAGGGAAAGAAGTGTTTATATGAGTGATATATACAGTTGCCTGTGTAGGCAGCTAGTTTTATGTCAGTTGACTCATTTGGAAGCTTTGTCTAGCTTCTAGTTGCATAGAATATCTGGTAGAGCACAGTGCAGACTATATATATATATTTTATATATATATATATATTTTATATATATATATATATATATGTAATATATATATATATATAAAATATATATATATTTCCTTTAAACACACTCCTCTTTGTGCATGGTGGTATCAACACAGATGCTCTTGCCTCAGTCCATGCCATTCAGGCTAAAAATGCAAGTTAATTTATTTCATCTTCTCTCTAAAAAGCGTTTAATCCTCTCCAAGCTGTATTGCTCTGTTGCTTTTGCTTTTTGGACCTCTCTTCTCCATGAGAGGTAGAAGTGCTGTGCTGAGGTCAGTCGGAAATCCCATTAGCTGATAACGAGATTTGTGAGCAGAATATCAACTTCATTTTGAAAATCCACCATGGTGCGCCTGGCAGGCCTGTGCTGTAACCTGGGTGTAATCCCTTAATATGCTAATGCTGGTATAAGCCTGTTACTCATGAAGATTAATGCTGCTGGTATATTGGTTAATTCCCTTACATGAACCAACTTGCTTCAGGAGCCTCTCCCAGCTCCTGGCAAATAGTCCATCACATGACAAGTGCTGGTCAGACCGGGGCTTTCCATAAATGCCACATCAAGAAGTTGTGCTGCAGAATTTGTTTGTGGTTCTGGCTGCAGCACTTACCATGAACAGTTTTCCCTGTTGCACTTCTGAAGTAAGAAATTCATCTCCTGACAAGCTTAGTTTTCTAAAAGATTTGAGACCTTCCAGGTGATGCTGTGCTAGAGCCCCATACCTGGCCTGTCTTCCTCAGCTCACCACTAGCCCTGGTCACAGTGATGTTCCAAGGCTTCTTTCTAAGAAATGTCTTCTCCTGCAGGGACTTGCGGAACAATGAGATCTCCTGGGCCATAGAAGATGCAAATGAAGCTTTTGTGGGACTCAGCAGGCTGGATAAACTGTATGTATAACTAACTAGGGGAATGACAGCACTTCCCAGGCATGCAGAGAGGGAGAGTACAAAATATTAAGTAATTGTAAATCAATGACATGAGGCAGAAAGCCTTTCTCACAGTGTTGCCACTTGTGTGCCACAACCTCTTGATATAGTCCTGGGTTCCTTGTTCAGGAGCATCGGATCCATGCAGCACTGGATTTCCTTACAGCACCAAATTGATGAGATTAAGCATAAATATTTGACTGCATTTATAATTGAATACCTCACTCCCTCTGTGTGATGATTGTCACTTTTTGTGCTTCTTTGGTTTGGGTGAGAGTTACTGCGTATCAAAAAAACAGCCCCAAAACACAAAGTATTTTTGAGCAAATTTGAAACACTATTACATTAACAAACTTTTCAATACTTAGACTGTGCACTTTCCATCCAGTGCCGCGTGCTTTGTAGGCAGCTCCATCCTGTGTAGTCACAAATGTTGCTTATAACAAATGGCCTGGTGTGAGGGTGCAGTCCGGGAACTTGTGTGGTGGTAGCAGGTTGGTCTTAGGAAGTTACTGCTTCACTCCCAAGTTCTACTTAGTGCTGTTTCATCCTCCTGACTTAAGTTATCTTCTGACACATTTCTAGCCCAAATCTCTAAGTTGAAAATAGAAAAGAAACTCTGTTCTCTGGAAAATTATTTGAGCCTTTAAGCTAAGAAAAGTAGTATTTAATCCTTTATCTCAGCTAGAATTAGAAAAAAAATGTAGTTAAGCATCATAGGGAACTTCTTTTGGGTCTTGTTTGTGAACTCATATTGACATTCAGACTGGTTTCTGGGCCTTTGTTTTCAGAATCTTGCAAGGAAACCAAATTAAGTCAATTACCAAAAAAGCATTCTCTGGTCTTGAAGGACTTGAACATCTGTAAGTATTTTAATTCGTAAAACTCCTAATTATTTGCCAACTTCAGTCTTGTGTTCTCTGTCATATTTTCAAGAATTTAACTGAAGGCAGCATATGAAATCACACTGACTCGTTATTGTGCTCTTTGCTTAACTTACAGAGATTTAAGCAACAATGCAATAATGTCCATCCAAGAAAATGCCTTTGCTCAGGCTCAGCTGAAGGAGCTGTAAGTTCATGACAATTATTTAGAGATTCTTTACAAGCCCTGCCTTGGAAAGAATCCTTCAGCCATTGTAGGGTTGGTTGAAGTTGTCTGAAGTGTGTCTGCTTTCATTATGAAATATTTGCAGCAATGCTGGTAAATTATCAACTCAAAGTTGGTGGCAGTATATTTAGATTTAAGGTTTGATAAAATCTTCACCTGCATTTCCTTAGTTGCAATTAGTAGGAGTTAATTTTTTTCTTGCCATACAATTAAGCTTTTCCTATCCTATGATTTTGCAGCAAGCTCAGCACTGCATGTAGGCAGTGAACAAAAGAATTCGTCAGGAACCTCTCAGGGGATTAGCAAACCCTGTGTTTTTTCTTCCTGTTTTTGCGGGCTAGGGAAAGGTTTTAAAATTCACAGCTAGACAAGAGTTTTTATGTGCTCAGTAGATGTTTAAGCCGATAGGGTCTCTTGTAGTCTTCAGACATCTGAAGTAGTAAAATGTGAAATGACCTTCACACCCAAGACTAATTCTACTGTAATGCAGTCCTTTCTGTGAGATAAAGTCTCTGACTGTTGTGTAATCCGGTCTAAAACTGCTATTCCATTAATTAACCTTGGCCAGATGAACTTAGTCTGCGAGATCTGCCAGTGTGAGGAGACAATTTCAGATGTTAAAGACTTCTGTTGCCTTCTCTGATGTATTTTAAAAGTGATGAGTCATTGATATGTACAGGCAAAAAGCAGGATGGAATCCTGGCTTGTTTGGGACCTCTCTTCTCCCATTACTGGAGTCCTCTTAGAACAGATCAGTTCTTGTTAAATGCTGGAGTGTCTCAAGTCAGTCATACACATACATAATATTTAGGAGACTTTGAAAGCAGGTGGTAGGAAAGAAGAGACCCATCATTGTTTCCTGTTGGTAGTTTTTCTGTGGAGCAGAGAAAATGAGCTGCAGTTGATACCTGTATGAAACAAATCACTTTTGGCCTTAAATATTTATCAGCTGGCATTAAAATGAGAATTGAGGCCTCTGCTCATTTCGTAATGGCAGGTGTGTTTAGTTTGAAACATGGAGCTGGTCTGCAGTGTTATGTTCCTTTTAATTGCTTTAAAGAGGGATGAGATAATTGTAAAGACAGGCTTAGTGGTTTTGGGATGGTTTTTTTAGAAGTTGAAACTCTACGTTTATATTCTCCAGGATTAAAATGAAATGCAAGATTTTAATGCTGACATAGAGGGACCGATTCTAGCATAAGTAGCTAAGATTCTGTAATAACTACCCATATGTGTAAAACAGTACTGTAAATCTGATGTTTCTGTATGTATATGCTTTAAATTGCTTTGCTACGTGAAATCACACGTACACATGTGAAATAAACTTCACTCACCCTTTTGTTTTGCCCTGTTTCTGCAGAGCGTTGAACACAAGCAGTTTGCTTTGCGATTGCCAGTTGAAATGGCTGCCCCAGTGGCTCAGTGAGAGCCATTTACTGCAGGCTGTAAATGTCACCTGTGCTCACCCTGAGTGGTTGGCAGGACAAAGCCTTCTCAGTGTGGACCCCGATGACTTTGTCTGTGGTTTGTATTTTTAGTGACTTTTGATACAAAAACACAGTAACACAAGTCTTGTAGCTGAAATCAAGCTGTAATGCTGGGGAGGTACTTGGTCCTGGCCATGGTGCCCGTGTGTGCCCATGTACATCACTGAGTCTGCTCTGAGTTTGGGGTTTAGTTCTGCATCTCTTCGCTCTGTTTTGTGGTGCTTGAGCACTGAAGTTAACCCAAGGGAGTAGTGTGGTTGAGACCGCATTGGTTTTTATATTTAGCTTACTGTTAAAAATGGATTATGCTTCCATTCTCCCTGCTTATGTCTACCTTTAGCTTTGCGAGGCCTGTTTTGACACTTCCTTCCTGGTTCCTGCCCATACCAGCAGAATATTGTAGAATCATAAAATGGTTTGGGTTGGAAGGGACCTTAAAGATCATTCAGTTCCACCCCCTGCCATAGACAGGGACACCTTCCACAAGACCAGGTTGCTCCAAGCCCTGTCCAACCTGGCCATGAGCTCTTCCAGGGATGGGGCAGCCACAGCTTTGCTGGGCAAAAATTAGAGTAGTTCAAGCTCGGGCACATTTTCTGGTGCTCCATATCTGTGATGTTTATGGTGGTCTCAAACTCTGCCCAGAGCCTGGGTGAAGTCTGTGGCAGGCCTGGAATTAGTCTGATGTTCCCTTTTCCTGGTGAGCAGTCTTATAACAGTTATTTGTTTATATGCAATTCTTTCATTGCTTTGGTGGCAAAGGCTACAATAATTATCATGTAGGTGCAAGCACCCACTTCTCCACTCCAGTCCCACCATGGTGGCGTGTGACAGAGCTCTGTGTGTGTCTATGACAGTGTCTTTGCTGAAGTAATGGATATGGAAGTCACGTCCATTGAGTGGGATGAGATGGTGAACTGCCAGCTCTTTATGCTTTGTACTTGTAGAACTTGAAGGCTCTTCAGGATATTTAAACTATCTGAAAGTAAGTTTCAGTCCTTCATAAAATGGCCTGGCTCTTCAGCTGAGCAGGACTTTTGAGTGTGATCTAAATATAGCAAGTTTCAGACAGTTGGACAAAAGGCAGGGCTGCTCAGCACTGCACTTCCACACTGATTGTTTTCAATGCTGATTCTTCTGCCTCTTTCACAGCTTGATTTCCAGCTCAAAACAACTGAACTTGTGCACCTCAAGCAGGACATCTGTTCCCAAAGTTTTGGTTTTGCTTACATTGTGTTTTGAGTGAGTTTTCTTGCAATATTAGTTCAACTTTAAGACATTAAAGTAGCTAATCTTGGTGCTTTTCTTTTCAGATAATTTCCCCAAACCGCAGATCAGAGTCCACCCAGAGACCACAGTAGCCCTGCGAGGCACAAACGTGACCCTGATGTGCACTGCTGTGAGCAGCAGTGATTCACCCATGGCCACAGCCTGGCGCAAAGACAGCGAGGTCCTCTATGATGCAGAGGTTGAGAATTTTGTCAGGTACCAGCAGCAAAGCGGGGAGGTGCTGGAATACACCACTGTCCTGCACCTCTTCAATGTGAATTTCACTGATGAAGGGAAATACCAGTGCATTGTCACCAATTACTTTGGCTCCAATTATTCCAACAAAGCCAAGCTGACTGTCAATGGTAAGTGACAATGGTAAAAAAGGAGAAGCACTCTGAACATAAAACTTCATTTAAGTAGCTACAAGTTTGTTTTTCACTAAAGCTGGGCCAAAATAGTCTTGCAGATCTCAATGGGGTTTAGAAGTATCACACACATTATAAAGCTGGAAAGAAGTGATTTTTCTTCTTCTTTGTTTTTGTTTGGGCTTTTTTGTTTTTGGTTTTTTTTGTGGATGAAAAGCCTCTATTCACTTTTTGAAAGTGGTTTCAAAGTGGCAGTTATCTCCCATGCTTTAGTAGAATACAATTAGTTGTTCATCTAGTTAATTGGAGGTGGAATTCTTTAAACTAAAAGCTCCCTCTACTGTCTCCTCAGAACTCAGCACCTTTCCCACATGTTTGTAAAACTGGGGAAGACTCATCTGAAAATAAGTGGCAAAAACTCTGAGAAGTCAAAAGCGAAGTCCTTTTTTTATTTTTAGCCATCCTTGTTCCATTTATTTTGAGGGAAGGGGAGGTACAAAGACAATATTCATATCAGTCAGCAGACCACTCATCCCCACAGTACCTCAGAGCAGAGGTGATGAGGTGGAAGCTTACCTTCCCTGTTTGCAAGAAAGAAAAACATGGCAAAAACTTTTCCCTCTATTCTTCCTGCGAGAAATCATCTTCTTCACATCATTTTAGAGGAACTTAATGGCTTTAAACTGAAATAGAGTAGGTTCATATTGGATATTAGGAAGAAATTTCTCCCTGTGAGGGTGGCGAGACCCTGGCACAGGGTGCCCAGAGAAGCTGTGGCTGCCCCATCCCTGGAAGTGTTCCGTGCCAGGTTGGACGGGGCTTGGAGCAACCTGGGATAGTGGAAGGTGTCCCTGCCCATGGGCATGTATTGTCTTTAGTGTCCCTTCCAACTCAAAGCATTCCGTGATTCTATGAACACTGTACATACTGTATTTAAATTTTGGAAGAAAGGCTCTTAGAAATAATCACTGAAAAATTACGCAGTTCTTCAGAAGAATCTGCCCCCCTCTCTTACGGAGTGTTTCAGATATGTTTTCGAATTTTCTCTCTGCTGTGAAGCTTTTGCAGCATTTTACCTGATACTGAAAATGCTGAATCTATGTCCCCCTTTCATCCAGAGCTCCCATCTTTCCTGAAAACCCCCATGGATCTCACTATCCGCACCGGGGCAATGGCCCGGCTGGAGTGTGCTGCTGAGGGCCACCCCCCTCCACAGATCTCCTGGCAGAAAGATGGTGGCACAGACTTCCCTGCTGCAAGAGAGAGGAGGATGCACGTCATGCCTGAGGACGATGTGTTCTTCATTGCAAATGTGAAGATGGAAGACATGGGGATCTACAGCTGCATGGCCCAGAACATTGCAGGGGGACTCTCGGCCAATGCTACCCTGACTGTGCTGGGTAAGTGTGACTGGCCTTTGCTGGCAGATGGATCCCTGCACATCTGCAGTGGAAGTGTAGCTTAGCTGTAAGTAACAAGTTGAAATTGTGGAGAACGAAGTTAAAATGCAAAGAGCAGCACTTGGTGTGATGTTTACACAGTGAAGCTTTAGAAGCTGAGTTGCAGAGCTGCCCGTTGGAGTTAGTGTGATCTTTGCAGGGAGCTGAGGGGCATATCTCAGTCCAGCAGTGTAGATTAGGCAAGGAATTTGTGTTGCCTTAGAGCAAATTTTGTCACAGGTAACAAACTTGCCACCAAGAAGACCAGTGGGATCTTGGGATGCACGAGGAAGAGCATTGCCAGCAGGTCAGGGAGGTGATCCTGCCCCTCTGCTCAGCCCTAGTGAGGCACATCTGGAGTGCTGTGTCCTGTTCTGGGCTCTTCAGGACAAGAGGGCCCAGAGTTCCTGGAGCAAGTCCAGCAGAGGCTATGGAGATCATGAAGGAACTGGAGCATCACTCTTACAAGGAAATGGTGAATGGTTGGACTTGATAATCTTAGAGGCCTTTTCCAACCTAAATGATTTCATGATTCTATGAAAGGCTGAGGGAACTGGGGCTGTTCATCCCCGAGAAAAGACGGCTGAGAGGGGCCCTTATCAATGTCTATCCATGCCTGCAGGGAGGGGTTAGAGGATGGACCTGGCTGTGCTTGGTGATGCTCAGCAATGGGACAAGAAGCCATGGGCAGAAACTGATGCACAGCAAGTTCTGCATGAATGTGAGGAAGAACTTCCTTACCATGTGGGAGCAGACTGCCCAGAGAGGAGGGTGTGGAGTCTCCCTCACTGGAGATGTTCCAGAACTGTCTGGATGCAATCCTGTCCCATGTGCCCTGGGATGACCCTGCTTGAGCAGGGAGGTGGGACCAGATGACCCACTATGGTCCCTTGCAAGCTGACCCATCCTGTGAACTGTGCTGAGTAATAATGGAAGGTCAGTTCCTTCCAGAGTGCAGCGTTTTTTGAAGACACTGACTTTTAACATTATGGCCAAATTTAGAATTGGACTGGCACAGATTTCCCAAAGCAACTGCGCCTGCCCCATCCCTGGAAGTGCTCGAGGCACTTGGATGGGGCTTGGAGCAACCTGGTCTAGTGGAAGGTGTCCCCGTCTATGGCAGGGGATGGGACAGGATGATCTTAAAGGTCCCTTCCAACCAAATGATTATAGGATTCCATGATTCTTTGAAGTTATCTTACAATTTCACTTTTTGTCCCAGAAACTCCTTCCTTCATGAGGCCCCTGGAGGACAGGACAGTGACCCGAGGTGAAACTGCTGTCCTGCAGTGCATAGCTGGTGGCAGTCCTGCCCCTCGCCTCAACTGGACCAAGGACGATGGTCCCTTGACAGTCACCGAGCGGCATTTCTTCGCTGCAGCAAATCAGCTCCTCATCATAGTGGATGCAGGACTGGAGGATGCTGGGAAGTACACTTGCATCATGTCCAACACGCTGGGCACTGAGCGTGGCCATATTTACCTAAATGTCCTGGCTTCCCCCAACTGTGATTCTTCCCAGAGTGCCATTGTCCATGAGGAGGACGGCTGGACAACAGTAGGGATCGTGATTATCGTTGTTGTGTGTTGTGTGGTGGGAACGTCCTTGGTGTGGGTTATTGTCATCTACCACATGAGGAGGAGGAATGAAGATTACAGCATCACTAACACAGGTTAAGTGTAAAATCAACAGTCTCTGGTCCTGTTTTTATTTCAAAACACTTGAAATTTCTGGATTTCATTACAAATCGATACAAAAGAACTGAAGATTTCCTTCCAAAATCCCTTCAGGGATTTGCTCAAATTCTTCCATTGCAGAGGTTCTTTTAAATGCCAGAAGTGTGCTGATTCTATTCCTTATACACTAGATTTGCCCTACATTGAGGGAAAACAGTGAAGTTCAGAAGTAAATATTTGAATAAACTTAGAAATATTTTCAGGGTCTGGAATAATAGCTGTAAATTTTCTTTCTGGCCCTGTCAACTTTGAACTGGCCAGCCAGATTCGTAATTACTGAGGTAGAAAAAAGATACCTACATGTGATTTGAAATTCTGGATGTTCTTGTTAATGTGGGGAATAGTGCTGGTAATACCTTGAAATCTTCACACTGTTTAACGTTGCCAATGTTAATTCTGCCTTGCAGAGGAGATGAACCTACCTGCTGACATTCCCAGCTACCTGTCCTCCCAAGGGACACTGTCTGATCCCCAGGAAGGCTACAGTAACTTGGAGGCAGGGAGCCATCAGCAGCTGATGCCTCCAGCTGGCAGCTACGTGCACAAAGGCACAGATGGTAAGCAAAGCCCTCAGGTGTGTTACCAGTGCCTCAGCAGGATGCCAATGCACAGTCTCATCCTCACAGCTAAAGTGTCAAGATAGATCTTTATCCTGTTTCTTTCCTTTGGTATCTCAAGAGCCCAGGCAGAAGAGGTGGAAATAGATTTTGCTTGGAAGATGACTAGCTGTGCCTCCTGTCCTTGGTATAAAAGTCCTGCTTCTGCCAGACATCTAGCTGGCTTGTTACAAGCATAACTAAGGGGTCTGCACTATTTCCCTACCTTGTTTGGACAATTTTCTGGTTTCTCGTGTCACTGAGCTTACAGAGATGCTTTCTTTGCCATCAAAATGCTGAGGACTCATCACTCATTATATAGCCTGGCTTGAAAATTGATCCTCAGTGTAAGTTTTTCACACCTATCCATGACCCCTCCAGTCCAGTCCCACTGCATTAGAGTCTGTCTCAGGAAGGGATTGAGAAGCAGCTCGTCTCAGGAAGGAGTAGAGAAACAGCTCATCTCAGTGACCAGTTTATCATCAGCTCTGATGTGTGTGAGCATGCAGGGACAAGTCAAGTCCAAGATGGATGTGGGCAGGTATCCCGGTTTAATCCCAAGGCTGTTTCAGCCTGGTGCCCAAGCTGGCTGGACCTGCATAGAGCTCTTTTGCCCATGAAATAGGGGAACATGTCCATGGTTCCCCTGGTCAGCTTCAGAAAGGCACTGCTGTGGAGAATTTGGGTGGGGGGAGTCTGGGGGGTTTCTCATGTGACCTCTCAAGCCGAGTACTCTGTTACTCCCTTAATTGTAAAAAGACCCTTCAATTTGTGCTGCTGTAATAAATGATCATACCAGGACATAAAGCCTATGGAAATCTGGCATCCTCATCCTTTTTGAGAGTATTTTATTTTTCTGTTGTGTTCATCAGGTGTTGCAGCACCATTAGTGATCTGCTCAGATTGTTATGACAATGCCAACATCTACTCCCGGACCCGAGAGTACTGTCCCTATGCCCTCATCACTGAGGAGGACCCCCTGGATCAGACACTCCCGAATCTCATGGTGCAGATGCCCAAGGAAACGTACACAGCACGCACCCCAGAAGGAAAGCAGTGCTCTGGATAATCTCTTAGCAGACAGAGACAGTGCCTGTCTTCCTTACCAGCCAATGACAAAAAAGTGATAAGAAAATCTCCCAGCAGATTATTGGTGAGTGTCCACTTTTCCTTTTGTTGCTTTGTATTCCCTGATAAGTTTGACTTTCGTTGTGCTGCCCTTCACTATTGACACACAGCTAATCTTTCAAGTGCCAGTAGTTTGTGGAGTAACTCGAGTTTATTAACCACTTGTTCTCCAAATACCCATGTTGCATCAGCAAACAACAGCTTTCATCCAGTACCTGAGATTGAAGAGGGTGATGTTAAAAAGATGGAATTTCTTAATTTGCAGGTTTAAGTTTGTAGAATGTGAGCCTTTGCTTATACTGCAAGGGCATGTGTTAACCGAAAGTTGGAGCTTCACATAAGAAATTCAAATAGCCTTTCTGTTTGAGCTGGCCTGAAGTTCAAAGAACTCCCTAAATTGGTTATTTTTCTGTTGACTTTCTTCCAGATCACCTTTTTAAAAATTCACTCTGAAGCCCTGTGTGTTTCTGGTTACTGTAAGAGATTGCTGGAAATGGAGAGCATCCAGTAAAATATACTCTCAAAAACAGAGAAAATCATCTTGGAACAATTGTTACTGCCGAGTCACAGAGCTCAAATCTATTTAAAATCCGAGTGTGACTGATCTCTGCTCTCTGTGAGCAGTTGACAGTACCCAATGGAACAGGCTGGAGCATGTGTCAGGGAAGTTTGGATTGGGTATCAGGAAAAGGTTCTTCCTCCAGAGGGTGGTCGGACACTGAACAGGCTCCTCAGGGAATGGTTATGACCCCAAGGCTGCCAGAGCTTGAAAGGTGTTTGGACAATGCTCTCAGGCACAGGGTGGAATTTGTTGAGGTGTCGGTGCAGGGCTGGGAGTTGTACTCGATGATCCTTGAGGGTCCCTTCCAAGTTAGGATATTCCTTGATTCTATCAACTTTCTCCCGTTCATCTTCTAATTTTTATCCCTCAGAGCCCTTCCAGGTTCCTCTGTGGGGAGGCAGCAAAGACCTGGCTTGCTCTCACCCGCAGTTCCTGCACCATCCATTGGCCCATGAGGCCCCGCAGCGGCTCCGGGGCGACGGTGTCACCAACAGTGACCGGGACCAGGCATCGCCCAGACCGTGCCACAGGCTACGGGAGCAGAATTTTGATTTTAACAGGACACGGAACATTCATGACCACAATGAAACCACATAAAACACTCACAGAGCCTTGAAAGCAAATCCAGATTGACTGACTGTATTTACTACCTCAGGACTAACCCTAAGGCCAAAGATGCTCGTGTCTGTGTCTGCAGTTACTGAACAGTCAGACTCTCTTGGAGGAGGTGACACATGCCCTTTCTTCTGCGATTTCTTCATTGGAAAATGGGAATGTGCACCAGAGAACACGTGGATAATTAGTGCCATCTACAAAAATAGCATTAAAACGTGGATTGTGTGATGCTGGAAGCAGCCTTTGTGGTGGTGCATGCTTTGGAAAGCTCTCAAGAACGTGTGTAGCTATTTCACAGTGCTTTGTCTGCTTGGGAACAAACCATCAGGGCCTCCTCATGGAATTCCCCAGGAACTGTAAGCATAAAACTCTTGGCCAGCTTTTTCTTCCTTAGACTGTTGGCAGGTGTCTGTTACCAGTGTAAGTTTGGGGCTTGTTTTCTTCAATGAATAATGGACTCTAGTTGTAAATAAACTCACATTTATAAATATTTTGTATACCCTAAGCATATAAACGTGTTGGCTGCAATGTAAATTATTTTTTATTATGCCAAAGTATGAATCATACTGTTAGTCTTGACAGCTGTGTATTAAGCCATATGGGGAGCTTGGGGGGACCGAAAGCTTGTTTGTGAGGGAATAGAGCTGTCTTTGTTTTGAAAAGAAGTGCATTTACTTATAGATATGTGGTAGAACTGTGATACTGATGAATTTCATTGTTGCCTACAACTGTGTGCCTGGCTGCAAGCTGATCCATTTCATGACATTAGCAGAATTTCAAGGTTTATCTAAGCTTTTCTCTTTTAAAAACCCCTTAATATTGTGTATGTTGAGAGGGTTTCCATATTTTTCCTAGCTGACAGTTAAGTGAACTTTTAAAAAGAATGTTGTGATGAAAAGCATGAGGTAAATTGGGAGAGCACTTGAAAAATACTTATTTCTTCTGCATAGCCAAAGTCATGCGGAGTTTAAAACATTGCTCCTTTTCTGTTGTAAAATGTCAGGCTAAATTGTTGAACTAATAGTTCCCTTAAATCTTAGTGTGGCCAAAATGTTTAAATATTTGACAGGTGGGAAATTAGGCAACGCAGGGAACCCCTCACTACTGAAAAATCTTGCTGAGACAGAGGAAGTTCCAGTGAGATGTGCCTGACAAAATGAGGAAGAACAATGACATTATGAAGACTCCCTGAAAAATTCTTTCTTTTGGGAAAATGCCCCTTTTTGTAGAAGGTGTTAAAAGACTCCTCAGGGATGGGTTTTCAGCAGGTACATTGTGCTCTGTGGTCATGCCCTCAGAGTGAGGTGCTTCCTTCGTGGTCACTGCTGCCTGCTTTGGAGCTGTAGGATTTGTACCCAAATAAAACCATCTGTGTGGTATTTTTGTAACAACTGAGACCCCTTTTTGGCCCAGCTCTGTGGTAGGTATGTGAGAATTCCCATTGATCCATTCCTGGACTGAAGGGTTTGTGACTCAAGTGACAGGTGTAGTTGTGCAGAATCACAGCTGAATTTAGAAACTCCGGTGAAGTATTTGAGTAAATGAGTGGGGAAACACTGGGCATAATGATGCTTTTCCCACAGCTCTTTGGACAGGAATAATAGTCAATTCTTTGCAAATGAGCAAGTACTTTCAAGGGCTCTTCCCATGCTCTCAAAGCCCGTGTGGCTGCTTTGGTAGCCAGCAGCTTTAGTGAGAAGGGGATCCAATTGACCTTTACCTTTGGGTAAAATAGAGAGAAACACAGGTGTGTAAATTTTTGGATTCTGACAGGTGAAATGCTTTAATACAATTAAAAAAAAAAAAAAAGAATCTTAAGTTAACTTCTTTCTGGTTTTATTTCCTTCAGGCTTTTCCTTCCCAGACAGCATTTAAGGCACAGTGCTTATTCTGGATCCGAAGTGATCCCTGCTGCAGGGACCCAGCACTGTCAGTTTAAATCCAGATGAGAAAGGTCATGTCATGAAACTATGACAGCAGCAAAGCCTTATCCTTTTGGGTTGCTCTCTCAGCTGGTCACTCAGGCTACTGGGACAGGGTGCTGCTGGCATGTGCAATTCCCAGGAGTGAGAGAACAGCATCCCTGCTGCTGGCAAATGCTTGTTTCTTTTTCTTTCGTTCCCCTTTCTCTTTGGAGGAGCTGAGCTCACACAGATCTGTCATAGTGCAGCTGGCAGTGTCCAGACCCTGGGAGTACTTGAGGTACGACTCCCTGGAACAAGGGAATTCCCATTAAGTCAGTGAGACCTGCTTGGCCTGGACCAGGGCTTTAAAATCACTGCTGTCTGCACCAGGACTGTGCTGGCTGTCAGAGAGTACAGCTAAAGCTGCTCCAATTTCTGTGAGAGAGTGGCCTATAAAAGTTGCCATCCTGAATTAAGACATTTACATCCTTCCATAAGCATTTAAAGTCCATAAGCTGGTTGTAAATAGCTGATGCTTGTAAGTAGATGACAATTTGCTGCACTGTGGAAAAACTTCTTTGGTAGACTTGGAGGAAAAAAAATCATGTGTGTTGTCTTTCCCCTTTGCAGAGGGGACAGAGTGGCCTTTCTTTTTTCCGTAAAAACAAGCCATTTCCTCAATCAATGCCAAAGCACTACCGGTACAGGAACTGAGGGTTCAGAAGGCAGCAAGAGCAAAGCTGCTTCTCTTCCCTCTTGCTATTTCCTAGTGTCTATTTATATTTTTTTCACATCAGAATGTATATTTTGTATAGCGTATGTAATATATGTTTGTCTATTGTAACATACGTCAAATCAATAAAATGCTGTACACATTGAGCATTCAGTGTAACTCTGTTAGTTTGCAAATTGAATAATTATATTTTGTCCTATGATATTTAATTTTCATGGGGTTAAAAATAGAGTAAACTTTGCTAACTGGACATGATCCTGGGACTCTGAGATTTGGACAAGGTGATCTCCAGACGGTGATTCCATCTCAACCATTCTCTGATTTTGTGATTCTCATTTCAGTTTTCCTGCAGGAAGTACTTGTACCCTTTTTGGAAAATGGGGGAGGGACAGTTCTTCCATGGTGGTGTTGACTCTGGGCCAGGAGCCTTGCAGATCACTGTGCTCCCCACACTTTTCTCCTGCTTCTCCAATGCTGTCCTCCTGCACTTTGGATCCTCCAAAAAGGAGATTTTCTTTCCAGCAACGAACTGTCAGTGCAAGGTGGTGGGAACATCTCCCACCTCCTGGCTGCAGGAGGTGCTGCTAGCCCAATCCCTCCTGAAAACCAGCGTAAGCTTTTTGTTCCTTTGAATAACTCACTCTTCTCTCACTGCATTCTGCTGGTTGATGTTCTGATAATTAATCACCTTTGTTCTCCTGTGCTCTGTCCTGTGTTCTCAACTCTTGTACCTCTTCCCAGATCTCAGCACTGTAGCTTTTCCCAGGTTAACTTGAGCTTCTGCAGCTGTTTCATCCCCTGCTCTTGCTGACAGAAATGTTTACATCCAGGGAAAGGGGTCCCAAGAGCTGTGTGTTCCTTGTTCCCCCCATCCTAGACACACTGACTTCCATGTTTATTCTGGAGAGGGACTTTGCACAAGGGCATGTAGTGACAGGACAAGGGGGAAAGGCCTTAAACTGATGAGGGAAGGCTTAGATTAGGTATTAGGAAGAAATTCTTCTTTGTAAGGGTGCTGAGGCCCTGGCACAGGGTGCCCAGAGCAGCTGTGGCTGCCCCATCCCTGGAAGTGTCTAAGGCCAGGTTGGACAGGGCTTGGAGCAACCTGGGATAGTGGAAGGTGTCCCTGCTCATGGGCAGGGGGTGGAACTGAGATGAGCTTTTACATCCCTTCCAACCTAAAACATTCCATGATTCTGTGGTTTATCAGCTCACATTCCTGATAACCAGGGATTCCTCCCGCCTCTGCCTGGACTAGGACAGTACCTGGCTGGGCAGGGGACAGCCAGAGTCGCCTGGCACCTCAGGAGGCTCCCTTACTTATAAACCATACTGGGGTTTCCCTGGAGCTGAAGCATACAGAGTGTCCACAGCATTCCCTAGGTCCCAGCTTTTTGTGTGCTCTTAAGTATTTTCAAGCCACCTCAATTGCAGGAGAATGGACTCAATGATCCTAACCTGCCCCACAAGTCTTGATTTATCCAGGAGTGTTCTGGAACCCCACTCCTGTGATCATTTCAACAAGATGCTCAGGAAAAACCAGCTACTGCCTTCCCTGGCAAGTTCAGCTCTCCCTGGCACAGTGTCAGAGCCAACAGCTATTGCAGATAAGATCATGAATAGTTAATGTTCTCAGCTACCCAAGCATATTTAAAAATTAACACAAGCCTGGTGCTGATGAGAGTGAAAAACTGGGTCATCAAAGACATGAAAAAAACAGAAAACAATTGCCTTTACCCTCGGGCTTCACTAATGACTGGGTTTTTGTGGAGGATCCTAGTCCTTCCTCGCTTTAATCCTTCAGTGGTTTAATACTGGATGCTTCATTAAAGCACCTTCCCTCCTGCCTGCCAGGTTCTCCTCCACTCCTTCCCTCCTGCAGGAGTTTGTGGCCCCTTTGGATGAGTCTCCAGGCTCACGTGTGATGGTTGGTGCTGTGAGCATGAGCCTGGGCACCGTGGAGTGATGGAGCTGGTGAGCACAGCATGGCAGGCAGGGGTGTGTCACCTGGGGAGGTGAGCAGGGGCAGGGTGCTGGGTGAATCCCCCTCTGGGAGCAGCCCCGTGTGTCCCTGGGGTCCCTCCAGACTCCCACTTGGAAAAGTTACCCCCTCATTTGTGGGTTGATGGCTTCACCTGCTGCTAAATTGAGCCCCAAGTCCCTCAGGTCTGTGGCTTAGCAAGGAAATAAGCAAATAGGTGATTTGGAAGGAGAAGACAGTCCTTGGGTCCATGGGACCCCCAGCCTTGGGGGCTTTGGGCTCCAATCCCAAGGCAGCCATGGCTGTCACCTGCATTGGGAACTCCCTGAACTCCAGACTGCTGTTCTCTACACATAGGAAGCTGGAAGATACACAGGGTCCTTTTTCAGAATGAACCCACATATTCATAGGCAGACAGAAGTATAGGGAACAAATAAACTCCAAATCCTAATTGTTATGGCTTTGGCCCTGAAGTGGCTCACTTGGAACACCAGCAGTGGGGGTCACCAGCCCGGAGAGCATCAGCTGCCTCCAGCCAGACATTGGCGGTGTAGAAGCACCGAGTCCCAGCAATGTGGAGCAGATGATGGCAGGAATCGCACAGGGGTCTCTGCTGCTGCAGGCGGTGATGGGCATGTGAACATGCCGTGAAGGGTCACCTGGGCTTCCCCAGGTGAGAAAAGGGGTGGTTAGCTCCCGTTGTTCGTTGGAGATGAGGTTTCCAACACCCTTTAGGAGGATGGGTGAGTTTGTGCCCTCCAGGTTATGGGCACCGAGGGAGGAAGGGAACAGCCCCCCGGAGACCTGGCACACACCAGGCCCTGGGCTCCCACCCAGTGCTTCTTTCTGTGTCTGACTCAGCTGGTTCTGGATCTGCTCTGAGCTGACCAGGCTGGAAATGGGATGAAACAGCAGAGAAGGGACAACCTCAGAGTATGTCCTTTAATCCAAGGGCCTTTTCCTGCTGTGCCCAGAGGCAGCCCTGGCTGGGGTTGCTATTTGGAGGGCAATGGAGCGCTATTAAGGCCACTGTTTATCTCATTTTCTCCCAATGAGTTACCATTGATCTGCTCTGTGAGGGACATGGCACTGATTGAACCCTGAGTGGTTATTGACAGGCACAGATGCAGGGTCACCCCTGCTTTGCCCCCTCCATCTCCTGGTGATGTTTCAAGTCAGGATTTGTCTCACACAAGGCAGAGCTGGGCTGAGGGAAGAGTTAAAGCTCCATTCCAGGAGCCCTGACCAGAGATCAGAACTCTCATCTCTCTTAAGCCAGGGCTCTGGACTCCAGTTCCTCTCTCTTGGATCAGGGCTCTCATTCCAGCTCATCTCTCTCGGCAAAGGCAGATCTTCTCTGAACAAGATCCTCTTGCACATAACTTGGATGTAACACAGGATAACTGCTCTGCTCATCACTTGGAAGGTTTAATTTCACATTAGGTTTAATATGTCTTCTGAAGACTTATCCATGTAATTCGCCCCAGCAGTTGGAAACATCTCTGCTGTCCTTGCACAGATTTATCACTGGCACCATTTGCCTGATGCTGGATGTTGCAGGAGCATCTATTGAGCAGAGTGCTGTGATTTGTGACTTGCCAAAAGGGATTTTGAGATGCAGAAATAAATGTGCCCTGCTCCATTAATAGCTAGCAGCCTACTGAGAGTATCCCTGGCAGTATGCATGGCTTGGGAAAGGTCTGGCTGAACTGGGTGAGGAGCTGTTCTGTAGAGCAGGACCGATCCTGTCCTGAAATTTTTAATTAAAATAAATGCCCAGGAAAGGGCCAACCATTTGTGCTGTTGCTTCCTGAGCCTCATCCCTGCTAATTAAGCAGTGTGTCAGTGCAAGTGACCCACAGCTAATGCAGCACCCAATTTGCATTTAAATTAAAAACCATATTTTTAAAATAAAGGTTTCATTAAGTCCTGTTTGTCTGTCCAGGCATAGACATTATGAAACCCTTCACTGGTTTTTATTGACTGGCAGCAGTTCTAGGAGCCTGGATAACACAGGAGGTGTCCTCTCTCCCTCAGATGCTCCGACATAGCCAGATCCAGAGAAGTTTTGGCTGAGCCTCTGCTTCCAGAGCTCCGGTGTCCCTGTCCAGGCTGTAAAACCTCGGGACACGGCTTCTGACAGTGAGGGGCTCTCAGTGTCCTTCCAAGTGGGATGTCACTCTTGCATCTGGTGTTTTTCCTCCCTGTGTTGGCACTGCCCACAGCTGCAGAGGTCTGCAGCTCCTTGATGGTGCTGGGCTGGGGCTGTGCCAGTGACTTTCTGGAGAGGTTTTCCCTCTGCTGCTTCCCAATGCAGCACCTGCCTGAGCCAGTCAGGCTGCCCAAAGCTGCTGCAATGTTCATGAGTGGGATGTATCATGGGTGTCATGACCCTGCGGTGACTTATGCTAAACCAAGTGCCTGGAGGAAGCAGGAACATCCAGCCTGGGAGAGATAAGCATCAGGCTCTGCAGGAGTCTAGGTCCAGAGGGGACAGGGGATTTGCACAGTTGTTTGCTCCATGTGGAGGGGGGAACCTCAGACAGACAGCAGGATGTCTTGTTCCCGTGTGGCTTCGTGATGGGGATTACAGGCTTCATGCAGGGTCCCCCCAGACCCTCACACCAAGCGTCTGCCTGCAGCACCCTCCCTGCTGTCAGTCAGATCCCCATTCCAATGCTGGGGGATCCCCAAGGTCCTCAGCGAGAGTCAGGGACACCCTCTCTGGAGGAGAGGGTCTGTGTGAGGGATGGAAGCATTTCTGGTTAATGGGAATCCCTCACTCAGCAGAGCCCAATAGTGCACTGAAACACTCCGGCAGCACTGCCTCTGTCCCAGGCAGGTCCTCTCAACCATGCTTTAGAGTCATGGTTCTGGTTCTTGTATTCATGTATTCATGTATTCATGCAGTTCATGACACACAGCCCCTATTCAAAAGGGGATCAGATCCTCACTCACTGGGACCTCTCTCTTTCACACCGTCATTTTTTAATTTTAAGTATTGAGGCATAACAGACTCTTAATGAGATCCCGTCTGGGCCATGCCATGCTCTACATGCTTGACACCAGCATTCCCACGGACTGGAGAGGTGCCACTTGGCTCCTCTCTGGGGAGGACCTGTGAGCTTTGGCTGTGCTGGGCAGGTCTCTCCATGGCAGCTCCATTGATGGGATTTGAATTGTGGTGGGCAAAACTGAATTACAGAGCAAGGGCTCAAATTACATGTGGAGGACATGTCATAAACACCCATAAATCCAGTGCCCTTGTTACAGGAAGATCAGGCCAGCCTCATCCATGCAGGTCTCTCAGCAGCTTGAGCCCTGCCATACTGCAGTATAAGCAGTGACGTGTCTCCCTGCTCCTGCATTTGGGGGAAAGGGGGCTCTGGAGACTGCTACCAGCCCCAGTTGCTGCACCCTGCTCAGCTCTCACGACTGTGCTGAGGTCCAAGGGCTGCCAGTGCTGCCAGCTAAAATGTGTTCCCTTTTCCCCTGGTGTCACCAGAGCTGTCCCCATGGGGATGGTAGCCCCTCTTGGCAGCAGGTGCCTGAATCCTTGCTGTGAGCTCCTGGGCTGCAGACCCCTGGTTGTTGAGCTGGCACAACCTCATGGAGCCCAGCTCCTCTGGATACCTTTCATCTCTCTAGCATCATCAGACATCTTCTGGCTTGTTTTCATGGAGACTGAAGTAGCAGCATCTGGCCTGGCTCCATCCCCCTCTGCAGCCAGCTCTGCAGCAGCCATGCCACGTGTGACCCTGGTGCCTGGCTTCCCCCATGCCCTGTGCCTGCTGTGGGCTCATGGCACCAGGTCCTCTCCTGACAGATGTGGAACATTACTTGCCTAATGCACAATGGTGCCTTTCCCTCCGCTGGGCTCCACGGCCATGGAGCTGGCAAGTTGCTGAGCTGGCTGAGGCGACACAAGGGTCCTCTCATCCTCCCTGTGTCCCCATCCCAAAGCTGAGCCCCCAACGGTGGCCGACATGCCCCATGGGCAGTGGCACCTGGCTCCCTGCTGCAGTCCTGCCCTCCCTTTCAGCCTCTGCTTGGGTCTGACTGTTCTGATTTCTTGCTCCTGGTTAAGGAACACGAGGTTTTTGACAGCTGCCTTTGCTGTTATTCTTCCCTTAATGTTGTTGTTGTTTTGTGTTACCATCAAATTGCATCTTCTTAAAGCCCTTCCCATCCTGTCAGATGCAGATGAGGCACATGAAGGGCTGAGTAATCTCCTGGCTCTGTCTGGGGAAATTGCCTTTTATTATTGATAAGGCAGCGCTGCCTTTGGAGGACGCGACTCCGCTGTGAGCTGGAGCAAGAGCTGGGGAGCAACACTCGGCCCTGCCGGTGCCAGCAGGTGCTCCCAGCCTGCCCCTGGCCTCATCAGGTGGGGAAAAGAGCCAAGCAATGCTGCAGCAAGGTGGGTCTGAGGCTGGAAACTCTTGGCAGGCACCTCTCCTGGAAGAGAAGCCTGCTGCAGGAAGGGGACTGATCCTGCTTGGAGCATCCCAGTTTCTCCTCCTGTGCCTCCCACGGAGCAGGGCATCCACCTTCCCACTTTGTGCTTGTCCCCATTGCAGGCGGGTAGTGTGGCACCTGCAAGCACATGTTCACCTTGGCTCAAAGACAAGCCCTGCGAGGATGGAACAGTGGGCAGGGAAAATGTGCCATCCTGGCTGATTTGGGCTGGGGGCTGCTGTGGACACAGGTGAGCCATGCATGTCCATGTCCAAGCTCCCATTCCATTCAATCCCCTTGGGTCCTAGTGGGGCATCGGGGGAAAGAAATCTGGGTCACGGCAAAAACTCTCTCTCTGAACATTAAATATTTATGCGTGTTTACTGTGTGTTCCTGCTCCTGGCTGCAGAGGAGGGGCTGCAGTGCTCAGAGCAGCGAGTGCCCGCACACGTGTTGCGAAGTGAAGGGATAGGTGTGACGAGGTGGCCACGGGTCCCTTGGCCATGGGTGACCCAGACATGACTGGCCCTGGCTCTGGCTCTGGCTCTTGTGCCCATGGCTCTGCTGTTGCTCTCAGACGGCCTTGGTTTGTTCCCACCCAAAATTGGCACTGGCTAATGGCCCAATGGGGTAACTGGTCCCAGGAGCTGGAGGTGGAAGAAAAGGGTAGAGGGTGCTGGCTGGGAAGGCAGCATACAGGGGAAGGACACTGCTCCTCTGAGCACCAGTATCCCCTTTCTAGGGTGGATCTTGAGCTCCATGAACAGTCCCACCTTTGCAAAGTGACTGACACTTCCCATGATGTGCTAAAAATTCCTTGGCACCAGAACGGTTCCTGCAGCGTGGTTCAGCTGGAGTGAGCTGTTCCTACCCCCAAAGCTCCATACAACAGACCAGGCACTTCTGGACTGCTGCAGAACAAGAGGAGCAGGGCAGACCCCGCTCCCAGGTGTGGGAAGTGGCAGCTCAGAGATCCATGAGGCACAGGGCAGGTGGTGCATTCCAGGATGCAGCTTTACAGGAAGTGCCTGGATCTTCCCATATACATTTATAACCTCCCTTGCCACATAAGAGCGTGGCCAATGCTCAGAGGTTCGTTTAGCCTTTCTCCCAGGCAGCCACACAGGGATCTGCCAGCGGTGGGTACATGGATGGCACCCCTGGCGCTGGTGCTGCATCCTGGGACCCTCCACCAGGACCTGCTGCCACCACTGGAACATGTCACAAACTGTGTTAACCCTGCTTTGTGGGTGCTGTGGAGCAGGACAGACTGATGGTCTCTTGAGTTCAGTATCCAGCTGCCCAAACAGGATCCGGTTGTGGATCCAGGCTCTTTGCAGCACTGAGTTCACTGTGCTTCCATGAAGGTCATTCCCTTGGCGTGGGACTCCTCCCCTGCTTGGCTTGCTTGTGGAAGTCCAAACTCCAAGGTGGTCCATATCCCAGTGGTGCTGTGAGCTCAGCCCCCAGACTGGGAAGGGGCTGAGGGCTCTGTGCTAGCGCTCTTTGGTGATGAATTGGGCAGAAAACTGCCGAGTCAACACAAGCCCAGCAAAACGCTCTTGTTGGAAGCCACCATAGCAAGCACTACTATATTTGCTGATAAATCTGATTTTTAAATGAGCTGCACAGCAGGCTGGTAAATAATGCATCTTGTAAATGAAGAGAGCTGGAACCAGGCTGGAACGAGCAGCCGGTGCTGCAGGTACAGCAAGTCCTGCACAGCAGGAAGAGCAGTGGCAGCAGTTCTTGGGAGCACATTCCCTGCACTGCTTCTCAAATTGCTTTTTAAAGTCTTCAGTTCCCACAGCACACTCCATGAGCTTTTCCCATAAGCATAAATCCAGGAGTAGCGTTGATGAGAGCAAAAAGGTTTTACATGTATCAACTTCAGAGAGCAGTAGGGAAAGCAGGAGGCTCTTGAGGCAACAGCCCTTGGGAGAGATGGATCTTTCTCATTTCAGGAGCATTTGCAGCCACATCAGACCCATCCTGGTGGGCTTCTTGCTCCAGATCCTGGCAAACAGCTTTTCCTAGCCCCTTACCACCAAGACTTGAGTAGAACAGACTGTTAATTACTATTAAAAGTCCCAGGAGCTGCACAGTACTGTGTGCTTCCTACCTGCCTGGAACAGATGGGGCAGAAATTCCTTGAGGTTTCGGATGCATGTGGCTTTGCACTGGATAAAACTCCCTGTTACCTCCAGCTTTTTATGGGCAAGCCCAGTCCTGAGGGGGCTGTGCTGGGGGAAGTCTGTCCGGGGTGCAGCCCTGGGAACAGTGCTGTGATCTGAAGGGTGAGAGCTTCAAATCACCGCGGCTGATCAGCCTTGAAAATCACTTGTGCTGAGGGCTGTCACTGGCTGCTCGTGGCACATCCCTGTGCACATGCTAGCCATACAGAGCCCCAAAGCTGTCCTCTTTGGGTTCCAACTCCTTCACAGTTGCTTCAGGTTTCTTTGGGCACAGCAGCCAGAGAAGAGACCAGTGCAAGGGAAGGATTTGGAGTCAGAAAGCACTTGGACTGCGTAGCAGCTGGAGCGCTGCCTGATGAAAAGGTTTCCTCAGGGCTGCAGGGGAGTAAATCCGGGGCAGATCCCAGTTCGTTTTGTGAGTCCTGTCACCAACACATCTGGTGGGGACCCGGGACCTTCTGCAAAGCAGGAGCACTGGGACAGAGCAACACCATTGCAAACACCCCAGGGGTGGGGCTGGGGCTTGGTGGTTTGGTGGCAAAGCTCCAGCAACCATGGCTTCCCAGGAAGGCTGCTGCCCATCTCTGGAACAGGCACTTGCACAGGCTGCTCAGAGAAGCTGTGGCTGCCCCATCCCTGGAAGTGCTCAAGGCTAAGTCGGACGCAGCTTGGAGCAACCTGGTCTAACAGAAGGTGTCCCTTCTCATGGCAGAGGGTGGAATGGGATGAGCTTGGAGGTGCTTGCAGCGCAAACCATCCTGTGATTTCATGATCTTTGGGCAGGCTGCAAGGAGCAGAGCTGGCAGGTGATGAATTATGTGCTATCGGAAGCAATTAGTGGTCAGCAAAGTGTCATGAGGCAGCCTGAGGAGCCCGCGGGAGAGATGTGGAACCAGTACAATGGGCTCCTTGAACACTGCTGAATGTGTAGGGAATAGTTAATGGCTAATTAAAATTCTGGATGATTTCCAAGAGCAAACAAAAGATGATAGTCAAGGTGCTTGTGAACTGTTGCTAAAAGACAAATTCTTCATTGCCAATCCAGCTACCATCCTTGTTCAGTTCAACTCCGCAGCAGATCTTCCACAAAGGTAATTTTCTGCTTCTCTGGCTTAATTCTATTCGTCTTTTAGAGGGTAATTAGCATTACTTAGTGTTCTTTTATGCCCAAATAATTGCACCTTGTTTCAGGAGTGAAAGTTAATGCCTTTCCATGTAGGTTAGTGCAGCAATTT
Organism: Corvus moneduloides; assembly: GCF_009650955.1. NCBI lineage: Eukaryota > Metazoa > Chordata > Aves > Passeriformes > Corvidae > Corvus > Corvus moneduloides. The sequence goes on from NC_045499.1 coordinate 7,215,048, forward strand.
ATGATGAAGGCTGAGGCCAGGCAGAGGTGGGGACCAGGGGCACCACTGCTGCTGCTGCTGCTGCTGCTGCTGCTGCTGCTGCCACCACAAGCCTGGTGCTTGCTCCAGTGCAAAGATTCCCCAGTTTTCATTTGAGCTGTTCGTGGATGCTGTGGCTGGCAGCAGTGAGCCCACAGTACCAGCGGCTGCCTCTGTTACTCAGCAATGGTCAGAAGGGTGCAGGACAGACCCGATTGCGCCAGGCAGTGTGTGGCAGCAGAAGGATGCCAAGGGCACACCGTGGTCACACGTGGCTTCAGAGTCGGCTGTCACCTGCCACACAGCCAGAGGGGCTCATCCAGAACCAGCTCCGGTGCCACCAGAGAGGCAGAAGGGGCTGGATGTGGCTGTGGGGCACTGGCATGACCCTACCAGGAAGTCCTCCTCTGGGATAGTCCCTTTATGGTGATATCTGAGGGTCAAGACTCCTGCTACAGCAGCATTTATCAAATTGCTCTTTGGAGTTTGAGTTGGAAGTGACTTTAAAGCTCGTCTCATTCCATGCCTGCAGGGAGCAGGGACACCTTCCACTAGACCAGGTTTCTTCACCCTAGCGCTGAAGACTTGCAGGGATGGAGCACTTCCAGGACGGCTGTTTGACTTCCTTCCCCTGCAATGGCAAAGGCCTTTTCTGGGGCTCCTGTGCTGAAATCACACCCTGGCCAAACCCAACACCAATGACTCTGGGGCAAAGGTCTGGACTTTTTCCAGGCTGCCATCAGCAGAGCTCAGCCAGCAAACAGTGCCCAGCAAATGGCAACCAGACATTGTGTTTGGAGGCCTCATTTATGGAGCTGCTGATGCGGCATCAGAGATTTTGATAACGTCAAGGACTAGAAAGTAAATGCTTTCACTATAAATCTTGTCTGCTTTAAAAGTAGGTTATACTTTCAAAGCGGTTTAGTTCTTAGGATTTAATATTTTGATGTCAATTGTAAGACAAGTAATTGGATGGGGAGAAGGTTGCTACTGGAACCTGAGATTAAAGGCAGGATTTTTTAATACCATGTTTTGTGCGGGTGGGTGTTTTTGTTCACTGCAAACGTGACTCAACCACCCTCTGGGGAAGAACCTTTACTTAATATCCAGCCTAAACCTCTCTGCACCCATGGAATGGCCCTGGCAGAGGAGACCACTCTCCCAGCACCTGCCCTGCCCAAGGTACTCATCCACAGAGTGGTGTGTCTGGAGGGAGCTGCTCCAGACCTGGGCTTAATCCTCCCTGTGAGTGGGTTGTTTTAATCTCACCGAGCAGTTTATATTGAGGTAGTATCAATATATTGATATATCAAAATATATAAAAGCTCTTTCTGCCCATGCTGGGAGATACTTGGGCTGCTCCGAGCAACAACTCTGCCTCTTCCTGCCCTCACTCACCTCTTCCTGCCTAGGGAAGGAGATTCCCACATCCCATGAGCAACATTTCCCTGGTGTGTCCCTTTCCAAATCGCAAGCTGCACTACTGTGAGCTGGCATCAAGTCTCTGAGGTGAGCACGAGCTGGCTGAACCCAAGCCCTCCCTGTGGGGCCACAACCCCAGAGCCCCTGGGCATGGAGCATAGGGATGAAGTGACACTGGTGGAAGTCCTGGGGCACTCTCTGCGGAATCGCTTTCCCTGTGCCATGTTCTCACCCGAGGCATGTTAGAACCCTGCAGCCCTGTCCCAGAGCCCCATGCCCAGACTAGCTGAGCTGAGAGGAAAACGGGCTTGGTTTAATGACAAGACATTGATATTCCAGTCCTAACCTTTCTGTAAACCAGAGGCTGCTGGACAGGTGAGCTGGGCTCCTGTGCTTAATGTAGATTGATAGCAGATCAGCTTTTCTCTCTTAATTTGCTTATGACCTAGAGAATTAGCAGAGAGGATCTGTTATCCTGCCAGTGCACTAATGACTCTGGCAAGAGAAGGGCTCCCCAGGGAAGCAGTGGTATTTGCTAACCTTTCCCCAGTCTGCTTTACATAATAGCACACTCCTCCAAATGTCCTCAGCGTGACTGGCCATTCCCCTCCACCTGCACATGCCTTGATATTTCACTTTCTAAATTTTAAGACTACTGCACAGTAAGAAAAGGTGCTGAATGCCTAGTGTCATTCATCTTCCCTCTCCCTTCAGAGGCTATTCTTAGCCATGCCATCAGTTTAACAGTTCAAAGGGAGGTACTTTTTCTTTCCAAGGTCCCTAAAGACTTCCTGTATCCATACGTCCAGCTAGAAAAGAAAAACAACCTGAATCTGCCTTCCAGTCTGCCCTTCAGCTCACTGGTTTTCTTCAAAATGGGTTGCAAGGCTGGGAGCATAGTGGGGACCCTCACCAGGGGCATTTCTGAAGGCAGTGGGACAGCTGAGCACACGGTGTGCTGAGGATCAGGCAGGACATTCCAATAGCACATCATTCCAATGAGTGTCACTGCAAAGTATCATGGAGCAGCCCTGGAGAAAAGGACCTGGGGGTGCTTGTGGGTGAGAGCTGGACATGCCCTGGCCACATGTGCTGGGACCCAGAAACCCCCCTAGTCCTGGGCTGATCGCACAGGGTGGGCAGCAGAGGAGGGGGGATTCTGTCCTGTTCGGGTGAGACCTCACGTGCAGAGCTGCCTCCAGCTCGGGGGACCAAAATCAGTAAGACATGGGGCTGCTGGAACAAGTCCAGAGGAGGCCACGGAAATACTCCAAGGGCTGCAGCCCCTCGGCTCTGGAGACAGGATGCGAGAGCTGAGGGTGTTCAGCCTGGAGAAAAAAAGGCTCCAGGGAGACTTTAGAGCCCCTTCCAGTGCCTAAAGCAGCTCAAAGACAGGGAGGGACTTGGGACAAGGACCCAGAGTGACAGGACAAGGGGGAATGGTTTTTCACTGCCAGAGGGCAGGATTAGATGGGATATTGGGAAGGAATTCTTGGCTGTGAGGGTGGGGAGGCCCTGGCACAGGGTGTCCAGAGAAGCTGTGGCTGCCCCATCCCTGGAGGTGTCCAAGGCCAGATTGGATGGGGCTTGGCTCACCCTGGGATAGTGGAAGGTGTCCCTGCTCATGGCAGGGGGTGGAATGAGATGAGCTTTTAGGTCCCTTCCAACCCAAACCATTCTGTAATTCCATGATAATAAGAAATGACTTCTGGCTTTACTTGTGAAAGGAAATGTGAAAATCCTGTGGTATTTCAAGACACCTTGACTTTAGTCATCTTGAGGACAAAATCAGTGGCTCCCCAGGCTATGAGTGTTAGATTTTTTTTCAACACAGTGTGTTTTGGTTGGGGTTTTGTTTGTTTGTTTTTGTTTGTTTGTTTGTTTGTGGGGGTTTTTTTTATTAATAATAGCCTTAACCTTTTGCATGTGTGATTTCCTGCACTGCTGAAACACCTTTCCAGGAAAAAAAAATGTCCCTGTTCAGCTGAGCGCAAACAGGAAATGCTGAGCTCTTCTGCATTATGTTAAGTACTTTTGGTAATTCAAGAATAAACCTAAACTGGGGCAGGAGAGCAGGTTACCCAGCAAATGCTGGAAAAGAAGTGGAGTCTCATAATCTGCAGTCATGAGACCAGGAATTCAATTAGAAATTGTACCATCGCAATTGTTTGGGCACGACTTCATGTTCCCAAGCTGTGCAGGTTAATGCACAGCCAGAGAGCAAAAGCTGTCATGCCTGCACAAATCTGGAAGTAAATAAAACTTGGTTCTGGTCTATTTTTAGTTTTGCTTTGCAGAAGCCATACCAGCACCATCAGAGGTTATGGCAGGAGCTGGCAGCCCCCTTGTGCTCACAGGCGCACTGGGGGATGTGGAGGTGTTCCCCCAGCCCCTCTACCTTTACTCGTGTGGCTGCTTGTTTACTACAAGAGTGAAGTCCATGTGTGTGTCTTCACCTGCTGCTTGTGCCTGGATCCCACATGGCATCCATCAGCATCTCCCAGCTGCTGTGTCCTGGCATGGGAGCCTGGAGGATGGGGCAGCCAGGCTGCTGAGGATGGTCCACAGGCATCATCCTCTGCACAGTCTTCCATTGCTGGGTTTTTACCCACTAATCAGGCAGGTATTATTCTCAGTGAGTTCCATCCCATCTCTCCAAGAGGGCTGTGGGGCATCCAGCTATGGAACAAAATGGGTGATTCCTTTTAGTGCTCTCAGAGATAAGAGCCTGTGAGCAGCACAGAGCCTCGCTTGGAAAGGATGAAACCATTCACTGAAGTTAAAAGAGTGTGAAGAAAGATAAGAAGCTAAAATGAGAATAAAATAAAAGTAGGAGACAGAGCACAGATGAGTGATCAGCATAAATTAATTAGCTTTTCAGACACAGGCAATGGGACTGGAAGCAGGAGCCCAAAAGGCAGAGTGCAATTGCTAGTGGTGAACCAGAGAAAATGGAAGGTAATTCTCCTTCTCCACCGGTCATTGCAGAGTGGGAATTGCTGCCTGTCTGCTGAGAAGCAGAGACCAGCATTGCTCCTCTGCTTGGAAATGGCCCTGCCTAATGTCCCAGTGCCCATGGATTGAGCTCAGTGCCTTGTGAGGAGACACGTGCTGCAGGAGGCAGCTGGCTGGAGCCCGTGGCTGTGGGATCCTCTGCCCCAGCACTGTCGGACTCATTGGTGGAAGGGGCGCAGCTGATGGGCCTTCCTCAGAGCTGGTCCATGGCAAACCCTCCTCCAGGAATGCAGCACTCACAGCTGTGCTCCACCCAGATAGGACAAAACAATGATAAATTAATCAACTAATTAAATGAATTAACTAATTACAAATGCACCAGCCCAGGCTCCTGCTCCACCCACTCCCAAGCAGCCATTCTCCCCCATGTTAAGTACCCAGAGGTGGGAGCTGTACAAACAGGGATGATGAATGGAGTTTGTCCAAGCTGCCACCATCACTTCATGTGACAGGTGTGTGCAGACACTGCTCTCAGCCCTACAGCCTCCTTGCACACCCACCACCCACCATGTCCTACCCAGGAATCAGTGCATTCCTCACTCTGACAGCCCGGTCCAAGTGCCAGCAGATGCAGCTATTGCTGTTGCATGCTGCCATTTAGGAGTGTTTTTACTTCTACAGATTCTTGACATTAAAAGCCCATAATTAAGATAATTAGAACAAAGACATCTGCCTTCTAATCAGTATATATTCAATAAGATGTTTTAATTTACAGGCAAAAGTTCTGAACTTATTTAAATATCTATATTATCTAAATATCTATATTATCTATATTGACAGCACACTATAGAGATCTGACTCATTTAGGGCATTTATGATATTAATTTCTTTTTTAATCCCTTTCAATTTGATGAACACACATCAAACCTCCAGGAAATGACAGAGTAGCTCCTCAGGGAAGCCAGGACTGGGCTGTGGCCATGGCAGAGCTGTGTTGGTGGTGGCTGGGATTGCCATGGGGAGGCTCTAAACAGAGCTACAGCTTGGTCAAGGCACTGCAGTGATCCTGGAATCATAGAATACTGAACTGGAAAGGATCCACAAGAATCATCGAGTTCAACTCCTGGCCCTACAGAGGACAATCCCAAAATCCTACCTTCTGCCTGAGAGCATCGTCCAAATGCTCCTTGAGTTCTCTCAGGCTTCAAGCTGTGACTGCTTCCCTGGGGAGCCTGTTCCGTGTCCATGATACTCTACAGCATGAGTTTCAGTGGCCTCAGATCTCGCCAAAACACTCAAGAGAGAGATTCTGCCTCTGGGAAGTGATTTCTCACTTCACTGTGTCAGAGGCTGTTCAAAATAGCTGCTGTCAGCATCCCAGAGTTCCTGTGTGCCAGCAGTGGGGTGGAGGTTGGAAGGGGCTGGCTGCTCATCCTGCCAAAGGAGCTGGAGTTATCTCCCGTGTTCTCTGCATTGCTCTCTATCCCTGGTCCCTGGGGCAGCCTCACAAGCAACTATCCTTGCCCTGCTCCAGCAGGTGCAGGATACTCCTGCCTGGTTGTGCCTCCATTTCATCTGTGCCTCCATCCTGCCCGCACCTTCATCCCTCCCATGTCTCCATCCCGCCCATGTCTCTGTCCCACCAGACATGGTTTTACAGAACAGGCAGCAGCAACAGCAGACCTTGCTCCTCCTCTAGACCCAGAGACTGCCTTTCCCCCCCAACAATGTCTTTGGGAAGGTTTTTTGCACTGACATTGTCCCCGGGAGCGTTGGTGTGACCCCAGTACCGGGTGCACAGTGCCACCTGCCAGGACAGTGCCTGCAGCCAGGCTCCTGCCAAGGACAGGGATAGGGAGGGTGGTGTCACCGATGTCCCTGTGTTGGCTGCCGGGTAACGAGTGTCTGCGCTGCTTCACCTGACAGTGCTCCAGAACACAATGCACCTTCCCTCAAGAGCTGGATGCAGCTGGCAGCCCTTCATTTCTCAGGCTTAAAAATAGTCACAGGCATTATAAACAACCTTGCATGGAACACAACAGAAAACTTGTTTTTCATCCTCTCTGTGTTCTTTGTGGGAACAAATGCTCTTATCTCCTTTCTGTGCTTGGTAGACTGCTCTGTGCAGGAGAGGAACATGAACAATACAGCACATCCAGCACCCGGCCTTGTGTAAAGGAAATGATCTACTTATTTATTTCTGCTTCTGCGATGCTCCAAGTTCTTCAGGGGAACCAGGATGAAGCAGCAGCTCAGCAGCCACTGGAGAATTGCTTGGAGTCTTGTACCCACCAGGCTCTGAGCTTTCAAAAAAAATCTGCTCACAGAGGACAGGCTTTGGCTCTTTCTCAAGAGCTCCTTCCAAATCCAAGCGCTGTCTGGCAAACTCACATTAATAAACACTTGCACATTAACAGTTATGAAGTTTTTATCTTTTGCTAAAAAGGTATGAATTATGCAGCAGGGAAGTACATGAGTTAGTGGTGTGTGAAGTGCTCGGAGCAGTCCACGGATCTGCTGTGCGGAGGTGCCTCAAGCCCTGGGGTTCTCCTGCCTCTGCCAGGCCCATTCGGGCTGTCAGCAAGTCTGCGCACGGGCTCCTGTCCCGATTTGGTGCATGCCGGTTCCCAGGCCGGCCTGGGAAGTCTGTGAGCATGTCTGGCTCTACTCTCCCTGGGAAAGACACACCTGCCGGCGCTGGCCCTGCCCTTGCCGTGCCACCAGCTTCACCACATCGGACTTTCCCCACATAGAGGAGATAGTGAAATCCAGAGCCGCATTACTTTGCTGTAATAAGGCATTTTCTGTAATCCTTCAGACCCTTCCCTTCACTGCCAAAGGGGAAAGCTCTTGGTGGTGGCTTTAAGCCTGGCAATAGGTTTGGTTTTTGTGGACCTGACCATACGGGGCTGGATGGTAAATCCCACCCACGTGCCGCAGCTATGGCAGCCTTGCCTTCCTGACCTTGTTCCCTAAATCAGCTGCTATTTAGGCTTTGTTTAAAGCTCTGCTTAATGAACTGAGTCTTGCATGTAAAGGTTCTTATTTATTATTTGGCAGACGAAGGTCTGTTAAATACCAGTTGGAAATGAGTTGTGGGAAGATCAGGCTCTTTGCAGAAGCTTCCTCCTAAAACAATGGGACAGGAGCAGGGAGATGGAACTCATGCACCCCACAGCACTGCCCTGGAAATGAGGGACAGCAATTAACAAAATTAACTTCATAGAATCATGGAATGGTTTGGACTGGAAGGGCCCTTAAAGCTCATTCCCCCACCCCTGCCATGGGCAGGGACTCCTTTCCCAGGTCAGGTTGCTCTGCACCACATAGGACTCTGTGCCACAGCTCCCAGGTCCTGTTGTACCATTCACACCCATGCTGCTCTCCTGCTTTATGTACCCAGTAAATCCTGAAAGACTTCCTGTCTTTCTTCTCTTCCTTCTCTCCATGCGCAGCCCCTGAACAGCCACCTGTTTGCCTGCTGCTCTGTATGAAATTTTTACTGGTGTAATGTATATTTTGACAAGGATTGTGAAGGCTCAAGGGTGACAGAGATATTAATTGTCACACTGAATTTTCCACTCATTACCAGGACAAATCTTCCCACAAAATAATTCACAAGTGGAAGAGATGCTGAGGAAACTATTTCTCCAGAGCCCGAAGAGTGTCCAGGCTCCGGTGAGCTGAAGGAGAGAGTTGCAAATAAGCAACAGGCAAACAGTTTGACATAGTTTTATTTTCCCTCAGCACCACTATGATCTATGAGCCATAACAGGCAGATCTTTCCAAAAGCTGTAAGAGCTCATTAATATTCATGCTGTTTAATCATGAGGCAGCAATGGTGCAGCAGTGATAATACCCAATGAGTTTTGATGCATTGAGCTCACATCCCTAGATGTTCCAGCCCTGTCAACTGGGCTGCTAGGTGATGGACAGGATGCTCAGCTCCTCTTGTCTCACTCGGGCTTGTCTCCCACCAATCCAGCCATTGCTGTTTTCCATCAGTCTGCATCTCTAAGCCAGAGGCTGTGCTCTGGGAAAAACCCCACTGCTGTGTTTAGCCATGCAAGCCAATCCTCAGAAGCTGCTTCATGGCACCAGGCCGCATTCAACATGAACCTGCAGTTAATTATGTGTTCTTGCTAAAATAATTGAGTAGCCTACATTGTGATCGCTGCAATTGCATCCTAATGAATTTACGTGCCAGCTTGTTACATGCAACTTTGGTGTTCTGTAAATACCAAATTAAGTTCATCATTCAGTCTTGAGGCACTTGAGGCACAGATACTCCACAACCAACCTCCCGAGTGGAGAAGGCTGGACTTATGACCTTGGAGATCTTTTCCAAATTTAGTGATCCTATGATTCTATTCTATAGTTATTCCAGGAGCTCAGTGCCAGACCTTGCCAGGGGTGGATTTGTGCTCTGCTGGGCAAAGAGTGGGATGTGGCTCTAGTGCCAGACCAGTGCTGGGCACCCCCTGCCACCAGCCGCAGCTGCTGGAAAACACTGCTGATGTTCTGCCGGTCCATGGAAGGGGCTCCTGGAGAGTCAGAGAAGAAACTAGAAAACCATAAATTAACCTGGAGAAAAGAGAAATCCTATTGACTTCAGTGAGAGTTAAAAGCAGAAAGTTCTGTTAACTATTAATTGTTATAATTGAACAAGATTAGAAGCCCAACCTGTGCTCTTAGGAAGAAAACTGAAGCTTCTACAAAAGCTACCAAAAGGATGCCACGCTCCCATAATGGCTCCTTACAGGACATTACCTATTGTCAATGTTTCTCATGTTTGCTACCAAAATACCAACTACAGCTCCCTACAAAAGTGTGCATGTTAGTTAACCTCATTAAATCCCAAAGGATTAGTCAGCTGTTCCTCAAAGTTATGTGGCTTGGAAAGTGATTTTCTAATATGCAAACTTCAAAGGAATTTTGAAATCCTGCAGCGTAAGCGAGACAGACAAATGCTAATCCACTGGAGTGCTGCTTAATGGCCTGTTTAATTTTTGTCTTGCTTGGTCTCTGTAAGCAGCTGGACATGAAGGCTGCCTGTGATAAACAGGGGTTCAGCTTCCTCTTGTACCACCCCACTCATTGAACACAAATTCCTCTTCCACATGGATGACAGTGCATGCAGGTATCCGTGGCCATGTTCCTGCGTCCTTTCCCCAACCTATGGCTATGCACGGACACAAACCCACCTCGGGAGGGACTCTTCAGGCCTGCTGGTGGGTGATCACAGACTCCTAGAATGGTTTGGGTTGGAAGGGACTTCAAGCTTCATTGCAAACCCGCTGCCATGTGCAGGAACCTCTACGACTATCTCAGGCTGCTCCAAGCCATGTACAACCTGGCTTTGGACACTTCCAGGGATGGGGCAGCCACAGCTTCTCTGGGCCACCTGTGCAGGGCCTCAGCACCCTCACAAGGAAGAAATTCTTCCTAATGTCTAACCTAATTGTTTCCTGTTTTAGTTAGTGTTAGGGAGCACAGGGAGTCTGTGCCTGCCCAGTGTATCATGTGGAATTGGGAACCCACCATTGCACAGACTTGGTGGGGACTACCCTGACTCAAATAAATAATGCTATTAACTGTGAAGTAATGAAGGAATTTAAACACACTGCATTTTGAGGGCACAAAGAACTGAAACCCACAAATTAATTAAGGTTCACAGCCCCCCTGTGAGACACAGAGGAAATTGCTCAGTTCACGGTTCATGTGGGAAAAGCAGGAAAGGGGTGTGGCATGGTGGTAGCAGCTCTATAATGTAATAGAAGAAGCACAAGTGGCACTTCAGCCCCAAGAAGCTTCTCCTGCCTCCCCTACATCTCCTGGGGCTCACAGGGGGCTGGAGGAGCTGGGCTTGTGCACTCCAGTCCTGAGTGGGGCGTGGACAGAGATCCCTGGCTCTGGTCCCATCCCCCTGCCTCTCCCCACTAAGCCCTGCAACATCAGCCACCTCCTGCCAGGACACTCGGATGAAACTTGGGATCCCCACTCATAAGTGTCGCTATAATGGAGACAGCTGGCAGTAAAGTCAGCAATCCAGGCTGAATAATGTATTCTCCGCTGTGTTATCAGCTGGGAAACCTGTTAGTAATAAAAATACACGAGAAGAAGCAAGAGCACATGAATGTTTAAAGGGACGAGGGCATTCTTGAGGATGACACTTAGGCAGGCCCAGCGTGAGGCTCCCTGGGTGTCAGACACGTCAAAAGGCTGCTGTATGGAAGCATTTCAGTATGTCTGAAATGCAGGGAGCACAGCTTTGCCTCAGGGATCTTATTTCATTCACCTAAAAATGAAAAGCATCACACCATACTCTGGAGACCAGTGAAAGATCCTGACACTGGACTCAAGGATCTCAAAAGTCTTTTCCAACCTAAATGATTCTCTCTTCTCCCAAGTAAGCAGCAGGATGAGAGGAAATGGTCTCAAGTTGCACCAGGGGAGATTTACATGAGATACCAGGGAAAATTTCCTCACCAAAAGGGTTGCCCGTCATTGGAACAGGCTGCCCAGGGCAGTGGTGGAGTAACCATCCTTGGAGGGATTGAAAAGATGTGTAGATGCGGCACTTGAGGACATGGATTAGTGGCGGCCTTGGCAGTCCTGGGTTAATGGTTGGACTTGATGGTCATAAAGGTTTTTTCTGACCTAAATGATTCCATGATTCTGTGATTCCTGACCCTTATGTCAATAACAGATAGTGCCCAAACCCACAGGAGCCATCTAGCCACAGGACACACTCTTTTTTTCTTTTTTTTGCGAAACTGGTTTTGAGGGCTGATAGTGAAAGACGAAGCACTGTGTACTCCCTCCCCTCATCGTGCACAGCAAGGTTGAGCCCAGCAGTGGGAGTTGAGAAGTGATATCTATAAAACAGATGCATCAGCAAAGAAAGAAAAGTCCCTGCTTTGTGAGAGGGAAATTAACGTTGACATCTTAATTATAAGTCAGAGGAAAGGTTGGTGCTGGAATAGTGAGCTTTGAAGATTATCATATTGTCATTATTCATTAATGACTACAAAAGAAGCTACCTCTAAATGATAATGGTGGAGTATAATGGTAAACCTACGAAGCTTCTATTAGATCCCATTTACTCCCAAACAGTCCTTTGCTAATAACTTATTAACAAAACCCAGCAATACTAATCAGGTTTTGGCTACAGTGACATGTGTTGCTGTACAAACACTGCCAAGAGAAAAAAGAATCTAGAAAAACTCTTTCCCTGTGTTTAGAGGAGTAATTTAAAAACTGAATTATAATAGAACAGGAGCTCCAGAATTATGGATGTCATAACATAGTGGGAGGATTTTTGTCTGGCTGATATAGGAGAAAAAAAACCCAAAAAAATAACATAGAGAAAGGTGTCTCACCAGTGCTTTCGGAGGAACAGTGACATTGGTACATAAGCTCTGGTTCTGAGACTGCCTCTGCAGTGTGCTGAAAACCATGGCGAAAGGGAGGAACCTGATCCAGAACTGGACACAGTGCAGTCGTAAGATGACAATTCATTTCTCAGTGGATGCTCAGCCATGGCACCTCTCAGCAAGAGTGTTGTGGAAGCCATGGAAAATAAGGAGACTTTTACATCTCAAGCATGGGGAGCTCTGGGTGAGTTGCCACATACAGCCCCAACCCAAGGTGGCCCTGAACTCCAGGTATATTTTTTCCAAAGTTCTGCCTTTATTGTAGCCACACCTGGGTGACCTCTGCCTTGAGGTGAACTTCTTTCTGTCAGAGTGCATTATTCCACTTCTTGTACTAAAATGTAAATTAACTTAAAGCCTTTGTAAGCAGCTTATTCAATATGAGCTGTAATTACAGCTGGGGTTGTAAAAAATGCTCTCTGTAAAACTTTTATCAAAGTTGTTTTGTGTTATTATTGCTTTCTGTGATGTGTCTGGATTTTCCAAACAGCAAATAATTCTGCACTTATCTTGGTTCCTTTGATAATATTTTCTATGACAGATCTACTGAGACTTTAGCTACATTATTAACATTCAAAAAGGAAGAATGGGGACAGTCTTTTCTAAATAAGTCTGTGTAAACCCTTGCATGCTGCTGCTTAAATACTAATCATGGAAAGACAAGGAATGTATTAATCATATAGATTTGTACAAATAACGGAACCAGATCTGCATGAGCTGTTGTTCAGAATAACGAAGGCAGTTGTCCTTCAGCTGGGCAAGCCTGATTGTTCAAATGAGGCTTTCTGGAAGGTTCAAGCAGTTGGAAGACTGACAAAGTGACAAAGTCAGTGATGTCATCAATAGCAGTCAAAGAAAGGCTGGCTGTGTCAGTCTGAAATCACACCTGGAACACCAGGGAGCGATCCCAGGAGAAGGCTGATGCACCCACAGGTAACCCTAGTGTGTTGCAGTGCTACATTTACACCACCACACTAGTGCTCCCTCCAAATGTAGGGGGGGAAGGAGACTTATTTTTCACTTCCTAACACTCCACTGCTCCTCCTTCATCTCCTTTTCTAGAAGTGGAGAGAATTGTTAGTGTGTTGATGCAGCTCAGACCCCCTCTCCTCTGTCAGTAGGGCTGGTGGAACTGGAGAGGGCAGGACAACACCTCAGCTGTCTGTCACTGGTTCCACTCCACTCAGATATTTCAAGGTGTCTATGAAAGACAAGCTCAGACCTCATGTGCAGGACTCAGGCTGGGAGGTGATGACTGACAGGAGTGGACATCAACTCTCAAGAAAATGGATTTTCCTTTTCCATTCTCCAGGGAAGTTTGTGCACGGACACAGAGAGCTGGTAGTGCTGCTCTATGAGCTCCTTGTTTCCCCAGATGCTCAAGCAGCTGATATTCAGTGAAGAGAGAGAAAGTGACTGGTGAAAAGGAGCAGGAATCAGAGAGGAGCTGGGGATTACTTTTATCAGACAGAGACTGGGATAGGCTTTTGGACCATGCCAGCTATCCCAAATCCCTGTGAACAGGGTTATAAAACTTGACAAGGCAGCTACAGATATTTCAGATCCTATTAAAGATGTAAAAACCACTGACAGAGACGAACTGCTTACAGATGCTAACTCACTGCTGGTGAAGGAAGCTGACAGCAAGTGGAAGGTCAAGAAAAGGATTTTAGTGGGTGATAATCAGAAACACACCCAAGTGGGAAGAAATGGCTGAAATGGTAAAACATCACCAAACCAACAGCTTCTGCCATTCTTAATAATGGATGAATAGCGTACTTTGCCAGCCAGTCCCAAATGCAGAGGAGAGTTGGCCTGTGACACCCATTAGCCAGGGTTTTATCCCAGCACAGGCCATTCCCAGTCACTGAATTTAGAGCTACAAGGTTGCTCAAAAGACTGGAGCATCTCTCTTATGAGGAAAGGCTGAGGAAGCTGGGCCTGTTCAGCCTCAAGAAGGGGCGACAGAGAGGGGACCTCATCCATGTCTATAAGTGTTTAAAGGAGGGCTGCCAAGAATGGCCCAGGCTCTGCTTGGTGGTGCCCAACAATAGGACAAGAGGCAATGGGCAGAAACCGAAGCACAGGAGGCTCCACCTGAGTATGAGGAAGAACTACTTGAAAGTGTGAGTGATGCAGCACTGGAACAGATTGCCCAGAGAGGGTGTGGAGTCTCTCTCACTGGAGATAATGAAGAATGGTCTGTACACAGTCCTGTGCTACATGACCTGGGATGACCCTGATGAAGCAGGGAGGTAGGACCAGACAACCCACTGTGGTCCCTTCCAACCTAACCCATTCTGTGATCTGTGATTTTGTAATTCAGCAGCAGTGGCTCCGCCACTGCAGCTCCCTGCCAATGGTCCCCTGGTCCTGTCACGCTCGGTCCTCGCTTCCCAAACACCTCAGTCCTGCTTGCCTCTCTCAGCCACGCATTTTACTGCTTTTCCTCAGCCTTGTTTATTCTGCAAAGCATTAAGCTCTAGATCTAGACTTAAACACTCCATTACTACTTTTAGGCTCTAAATCCAATATGTAGACTTCAAACTCATGCTTTAATTCTGTACAACTGCATGACTCTCCACTCACTGTTTGACTGGGCCTTTATCCCCTCTTTGCATTCATTAGAATCGGCGGTGCTTGATCACATCGTCTGCATCCCAGAGCATGCAGCGCAGGGGCATTTGCATAGGCTGCTTCTTTATTCACTTTGACAAGTCCTCTTAGTTCATCTTGTTAACTCCACCGCAGCATCCAACCGTACTTGGAGCAGGCACATGTGCAGCAATCTCTGTAGTTACTTTTTAAATTTATTCTGGACGTTTTGTCTCCTGTGGGTGAGGCACAGAGGAAACAGCAAAGTAGATGAAAAGTGCTTGAGAATATATGACTGTATGTCCTGTACATGCCTGCATGATACCTGTTCTCGGAAATTATTCCCCATGTTGCAGAAGTGCCTTGTTTGTTGCTCTCCTCCCCCTCCTTTTTTTTTTTTTTGGCCAGCTTGAGGATAACTGAACATTACTGTCATTGTGTGAAGCAGTACTACACAGGTCAGGAGCAGACTCATCCCTTGTCCAAGCTTTTAACCTGTTGGCAGTTGTTTGTGTCAACAAACAACCAAAATATTTTCTGTCTGTTTTTTCCCATGTTCTCTGTTGCAGGGTTACAGAGCTTCCTTCCATGGAGGTGTTTGTCATTTCATGAACATTAGTTTAAAAGGATTTGTGATATTTCAGGTGCAAAATGTTGTTGAATATGCAGCTGGAAAGTTGAGGCACACGGAAGATCTGTATTTACTGTCTGATTTACTGTAAAGTCTTGGTTGAAACATCTAAAATTCCCAGCCCAACACTCTTGTTGTTTGAAAATTTTACAGGACTGCTGAGGAGACTGATCAGTTCAACACTGATATCTGCTGTCTGGTGACCAGTGATAGAACTGAAGGAGCAACATGGAGCTGTGTCAGGGGAGGTTTAGGCTGGATATTGGGAAACAGTTCTTTCCCCAGAAGGTGGATGGGCACTCAAAAGGCTCCCCAGGGCACGGCAGCTGTCATAGTCCCAAGGCTTCCAGAGCTCAAGGAGTGCTTGGACAACACTCTCAGGCACATGGTAGGATTTTGGGGTTGTCTTGTGCAGGGCCAGGAGTTGGACTTAATGATCATATTCTATGATTCTCTGATTCTATCATATGCAGTGATCAGTAGCTCTGCATTGCTCAAGAATGGTTACTTATTTGTGAAAGAGGAGCAAAGGACATACCACTGTGTGGATGGTATTCCTGCTGGTACTGCCTCTCATTTGCCTGCTGTGCTGATGTGTTTATGAAATGCATGCAGATTTATAGTTCAGATTTGCATCGGTGAAGCATGCATTGATCCCCATCTACAGCCTGCTGGGTTGATACGTTCTCCATTCCCAGGTGAGGAGCACAGACACAAGGGATTAGTCAGGCCGGGGTGACACAGACCTCTCTTAAGGCTTGGGTTTATTCTTGAGATGTATGACATTCTCTGGTAAGATCTGATTTCATGGCAGCTTCTCCTCCTGTACAAGTTAATTTACGACATGTTAAAAAGTTTGCCTTCAGATAAATGTATCTTAGGGTCACATAATTTTGAAATAGACAGCCCTGGATATGTCTGTCAACAAAACAGCAAGTGCTTGGCTTTGAACCACTCTTATCCAACCATGATTTGTTTGTGCTTCCTCAGAGGCAAGGAGCTTCCTGAATAATTTGTTACCCCGTGTTTAAGATGAGGGCTCTGTTAGGGAAGAACACTGTGCCCACTGCTGCTTCCTGGCAACTGTTTTTGGTTTCAGTTAATGCAGTGGCATTAACCACTGTCGGTTCTCCCAACAGCTGTAACAGCACTGTGGTCAGGTAGTGGTGTTGGGAGACAGTCAGAGCTCCTGTGTGCCCAGACACCAGGAAGATAGGAAATAACATACTTTCTGCCTAAACAAATGCCTGCTCTGTATTGGTGCAACTGGCTTTCACGTCATCCTTGCTGAGGATGGAGATGTTCTTATTTTGTGTTTGTGTGTGTTGTGTGAGTATTTTGCCTCTGTGGGGGTCTCTTCCCTGTAAGCACAGGACTGCTGACCCACATGTCACACCAAGATTTGCATGGCAAGCATTTGGCATGAGGAAAAGGACTTCAGAGGTCAGAAGAGGACTTCAGGAGTCCAAACACACCAAAATTCCTTTTCTACCCTGTCTGAGAAAGTGTGTCTTCATGCTCTAATTAAACAACAGTTTGACATGTTTTTGCTGTTTTGATTGCCTTTGAACTTTGGCAGTGTGATAAACAAACTTTGCTTCCCTGCCTACCAAAAGTTGTGCTGCCTTGAAGCAGTTTATGTCCTTCATTCTGATGTGGCAGAGCTCAGCACCCTCTTCCTGTGGCATTCTACGTGTGCTGATGCCAACAGCAGAGTGGAATGGCAGCTGCCACCGTGTGATGAGTGATGAACCAGGGACACTGGAGCCCTGATGTTTCTTTGATGGCTCCTTTTAGCTCACGGAGAGCTCCAAACAGCAGTGCTCAGTAAATACACGATTCCTCAGCCCTTGGCGGGTTGGCACTGGTGGGCGTGCAGGGCACGTTCTCTTCTGATCGTATCCGAGGCTGTGCAGACACATCATGTGTCTGGGATCTGTGATGAGTAATCTGGACCAAGGAATGAAAGCAGGACAAATGGACTAAAACTGTCAGCCAGCTCCCAAGCAGCCTGTACATGTTTCAAAGTTTGTTCATGGAGAACAGTAGAGCAGGTCCCATGGGGTGAGATGTGCTGTGACCTGGGGGAGCTACCCCGAACTCCAGCAGTGTCCAGCCCAGCAGAGGTGACAGTGGGGACCCCAGGACAGGGCTCCAAGGAGCCCCAAAGGCTGTGGTCACTGTCTGAGAGCAGTGCCACACATCTCCTGGATTAGTCTGTGGTGCCAGAGCATCCACACGCCAGGTGCTGAAGAGGAGATGGGGGATCAGCACGTGATGCAGAGAAAATAAATACTTTCGGCAACACTGATTGCTCTCTCAGAATACAATGAGACTGGCAGGTAGACGTGCAACTCCAGAAAAGGATTATGGTTCATGTGACGTATAATGATCCTGCCCAGCTTACTGGCATCAAAAAATTTGAAAGGATTAGGCAGCTTGTTTTGTCTTTTAAGTTTATATAGAACCATACTGTTAAAGACAACAGCACATTCATTGCAGAACAGCAGTTTCATGACTTGCTTTTTTTCCCCAGTGTTATTAACTGGCATATCTCAGCATTTTTGGAACTGTTCCCCATTTCAGGTGTGTAAATGCAGTGGGCATTTCACTCCAAGGTTTGAAGTCTTGGCCAGTGAAAAAACTGAGCTGCATTTTCCTAAGATGGGGTGTGGACAAACCTTCTGCTTAGGAAGATGGACAAAAACTTCCAACCCTGGAGTCAAAAGGACACTCATCTCCTCCTTGAGATGTCCACACACACTGTCTACACAGGATTCTGTGTATTCTCTGGAACATCTGGAAAAAGCTACTGTCAGTAGCTCATAAATTATATCTCATGCCTGATGTCATAATTCCCATGTGAAAAACTGAAGGCTGGTTTTAAACAATGTGACAATGTCCCTTTTAATGTCCAGTTCTCAAGCACCACAAAGCTTTCAGCCTTCTTGCTTCCATTCTGCAAGTCTGAAAGAAAATTGCTTTCTGGCAGTTCTTTCCGTGCCTGTTGGCAGGCGGCCCAATGTGCCTCAAATAGCAGCGAACACGATGAGCTGAACCTATGCTTGTTGCAACTCCATTACTGCTGGAGGAACTACACCTCAGATGTATCGGAAGCATCTGGTTAATGTCCCCAGACAAGTTCAGATCACATTGTTTTACCCCAGCAAGCATGGTTTTATTATAAGATTGGTGTTCTTCTGACTTCTTTGGAACCATTCTTGCTTTTTTTAGTAAACACCACAGACTAACAGGCCTTAATGGTAGAGGAGTCTCCAAGAAATGGAAAATACCTGGTTGCAGAAGTTACTGGTATTTGTTATGAGCAGGTTTCTCGGTGGTTTCACTTGCTGCTATTTACCATTGCAAAATTCAGTGTTGAAATCTGCTACTTCTAACACGCCATGTTGTCCAGACTGAGGTGAACACAGGGACACAGCAATGGGAACAAAAATCCATTGTTTCACGACTCAGCAAACATTCTTTAGGCTCTGCAGGCACCGGCTTCTTCACTTCCTCCTACAGAAAGGAAAGCAGTATTTGAGTCACACCTCTTTATTTGCAAACACTGGCAAGGCTATACCTTCTCAGGACTCAGGTTTTTTTGCAGCCCTGCTGCTCCTTAAGGACTTCAGCCCGCTGGGCACAGCTGGAGCCTTCAAGACACTCCTGAAACACCATAGACGTCAAAAGAGATTTGCAGTGGAAATTTAGCCTCTGATTAAGAGAAAAAACAATTTGAGGACTGGGCGGCAAAATTTGCAATTTGAACCAGAAAGCTTTCAAAGGATTAATTTCCAGCTTTTATGGCTGTGACATTGATTTTGAATGAACTTTCCTGTGTTTTGTCCTTTTTAGTGTTTCATTTGTTCAGCGGCTGCGCTGTGCTCCCAAATGCTGGGATGTGCATGGTGCATACCTGGTGTGTAATCTGCACCTGGCATGAGCTAATTGCTATGCTGAGATCCGTGAATCACAGCAAAATAAACAGGCTAATGTGAAGAGAAAACCCACTGGATTTGTGTTTCCAGTTGAAAAAGTATCTGCATGTTTATATCTAAATTGCACCCACTGTTCCGAGCTCTGCTTTGGCCTGAGTTGCTTGAGCTACTCTGAACCAACTGGTTCCAGTAGCAGTGGCCACGGGAGTGGTGGAAATACACAGGAATGGTGTCTCTGCCTGTCTGGTTGTGCAGGCACTAAGAGTGAACATGACAGTGGAGCATGGACACCCCACCTCAGCTCTCACACTCACCTCAAACCCAGCTGCCAAGGGGCCTCCTGGCTGAGGGGTGACCCTGGATGAAGGTAAACTCTTCCTTAGGTGGGAGCTGACTGGGGGCTCTTAGCTGAGTGAAGGTCCTGGCTGAAGGGGGCTCCTGGCTGAGGAGAGATCCTGATAGAGATCCTGACTGACAGGAGACCCTGCCTGGGATGGGTATTGACTGAGGGGCTCCTGCCTGAGGAGAGATTCCACACAAAGCAAGCCCTGGCTGAGAAGGGACCCTGCCGCAACGGGGGCTGGCTAGGGGCTCCTGGCTGAGAGGACAGCCCGGCCTAGGCGCAGGCCTTGGCTGAGGAGCTCTTCCCGGGCGAGGGGGCCACGACCGGGACGTGCCCCGGTTCTTAGGGGGAGTCCCGGCGGGGCCGGGTCCGAGTCCCCTACAAGCCCCGGCCTAGCCCGGCCTGCGACCGGCAGCCCCGCGCCAGCGGCGCGTCCAGGGCGCGGCGGGGGCGTGGCAGGACAGGAGGGGCGCGGCCAGTGAGGCGGGCGGGGCGCGGGGGAGCCGGGAAGGGCGGGGCGGCAGTCGGGCGGCAGCCGCGGCCGGGGCGGGAGCGGCGGCAGCGCGGGGTGGGTAGCGTCGCCCCGTGTTGCGGCATGTCCAAGACGCTGCGGAAGAAGCGGCACTGGCTGAGCAAGGTGCAGGAGTGCGTGGTGTCCTGGGGCGGCCCAGCGGGCCCCGACCCCGATCTGCTGCGCGGCGGCGCCGAGCGCGGCGAGTTCCCGTACCTGGCGGGCCGCCTGCCCGCGGGCGGCGAGGGCGCGCCGGGCCCCGCGCTGCTCTCGGGCAAGGCGCCGGCACCGGGGGACGTGCTGCTGGAGGTGAACGGTACCCCGGTGAGCGGCCTCACGCACCGCGACACGTTGGCCGTGGTGCGGCACTTCAGGGAGCCCGTGCGCCTCAAGACCGTGCGCCCAGGTGAGCGCCCTCCGCCGCCGAGCTGGACCGGGGCCCTCCCGCCGCCGCCCAGCCGGCCGCGCGTAGGCCCGGCCGCGCCGGCGCCCTGCGGGGCGGCGGGAGGGCCGCGGCGGGAAGCGGTGCCCGGAGGGAACCGGGGGGAAACCGGGGCGCGGGTGCCGCGCTGGGAAAGTTTCCGCGGGTTCGGGAAGGCGCCGCTGCCGAGGGGGGCGATGCGGAGGAGGAGGCGGTCCCGCAGTCCCGGGGCGGCCCCGGGACGGTGCTCGCTCCCCCGGCCCGTCTCGGTGGCCTCTCCCGAGGGTCCGCTCCCCGCCCGGAATGCTCGGCTTCGCGCCGCTGCGATGCGGTGTTGGCACGGGTGTGACCCTCGCGGGGCTCCGGCTGACTCAGTGGCCCCCGGAGGTTCCGGTCCCCACGTCCTCCTCTCGGAGGTGCAGGTGGTGTTTTCCATGGTGTTTATATAATCCGCTGCTTGCAGAGGTCGAGGGCGAGTGGGGAATGGCCGGGATGGAACACCAGGGTGCCATCGCTCCGTCCTGTTGGTTTCCCATTTGGCAAAGACAAAAGCCCCGAGAACAAACTGCGACTGTTCTTTTTTTCATAGATTTCTATTGTTTTTAAGTACGCTTCAATTAACTAACGCTTGTAGTAAAATCATGTGTATTAACGTGCCTGTTAAATGTCAAATTAATGCTGAATAGTGGCACCTGCAGCCACATGAGTTAATTCATGAACTACAGACGTACCTACCGTTTTCTCGATAAGGCAATCCAGGTGTGAGCCTACTGCCTTATGAGAAAGTGTCTTGGGAAAAACCAGTTTTCTCTGAATCCTGATGGATATCAGTATTTCTGTGACGGGGGTCTGTAATATTTCTCATAGAGTTTCTCTGCTGAACACTTGTCTTGTTCTTCTTTTGTAACTGCTGGGTGCTATTTGACTTCATGTAATACGTATTTTAAGTCGGGTTTTCTTTGTTTGACCACTAATGAAAAGTCATCTTTCATATAGAGACTGTGCTGTTGGTCCTGATTCATATAACTTGCTGAATTAAAACAACAAAGCAAAAAAATTAAAACAGACACACATCTTAAAAGCACCTACAGAAGCGTGGGAAGTTTTGAAAGAGGTCTTGATTTACAAAATTGGAAATCCTTTCTGAAGGGGGAAAACAGAAAAGAACAAACAGCTGCAAGTTAGATGTGAATTAGGAGGATTTAAAAAAAGAGGGACAAATTGTTAAATATAGAAAATAATCTCTTTTTTAAAGAGAAAGCTTGGGGAAGATGAAACTCTAGTTCAAAGGGATTTCTTGTATTTACTGTGGAGGGAAATAGGCATATTCTTGTGCTGGGAATTTCCATAACAGAGATGTCAAACTGTCGGAAAATATTTAGAAGAAATTGCTGCAATTAACAGTAGAAAATGGCAAGAGCCAGATGATGCTCACAAGGACTTCCAGGTGTCAAGTATTAACAGTAACGTGTTGTTACCTGTTCCTTAAATCCTGAGTGGTGTGGAAGGGGATAGGAGTGGGGAATATAGGGTACTGATTGGGAAAGGGTCCAGAAGATCAACAGAGGCTGGCTGGTGATTCCAGCAAGTTGATTAAAATTTGAGTTAAGAAGGACAGTATTGGGCATGTGAACCAATACCACCTAACGAGGAGAGTGGGCTGCTTTCACTGGCTGGTTTAATCAAATCTGAGTATTTTGGTGAGGTGGATTTTCTAGTAGGCTTTCAGTAAGGTATCAGTGACTTGGATGAGGCTCTTACTGAGCGAGCATGGTGTGGCAGTGTAGCTGCCAAAATACAAGAGCAGAATTCTCCTGTGGCTTAGTAACGGGTTAAATCAGAGGAATGGTTTTCTCAACAGAAGGAAACTGATGCTGGAGTCTTGTAAGGACCTGTGCTGTTTAGCATAGTCATCCAGAGCTTGTAAACCCAACTCTGGTGAGTTGTACAAAGAGAAGTAGCATTTTTTTGCTGATTTTATATAACTTTTGGAATATATCAAACTGAATCTTCAGATCCAGCAATTTTCCCCATACTGGAACATATTTACCACATCAGATGGTTTTTGTAGTAAT
Organism: Corvus moneduloides; assembly: GCF_009650955.1. Taxonomy (NCBI): domain Eukaryota; kingdom Metazoa; phylum Chordata; class Aves; order Passeriformes; family Corvidae; genus Corvus; species Corvus moneduloides. The sequence continues at coordinate 7,237,396 of NC_045499.1, forward strand.
TTTCTCTGTTAGATTTAGTGTCCTTAAGTATAGTATTTTACAAGATACTGGGTTTTGGTTGTTTTTTGCAAGGCTGCCACAGCTGCTCAGTGGCAGTTTTTCAGTCAGGGTATATGTAATTAGAAAGTTGTTGACAAGGCATTCTCTGTGAAGACCTGTGGCTTTGAATTTGGCTTCCCTTGTGATCCAGAGCCATCCAAACCTGCCAGGTTTTGGAAGACATCTGGGAAGGTGCGTGGGGCTGTGTGAGTGGTTGAGGTGAATGGAGTGAGGGCGAGGAGCTGGTGGTCCCTGGTAGGCTCGTATTATGTCTGAATTCTCAAAGACATGTAATTGTGTTACTGCATTTCAAGGTTCTGTGTTTCGTGATTTTCCCCAGTCAAAACTCAACCCATCATTTGAAAGGCTCTGGAGTGCTCTGCCAGCAGACCTTTGTGTGCCCCACGGCTCTTCAGGCTTGCGTGCTATTGGGCCAGAAGTCTGAGGGGATTCTGTGTCAAGGGTTGACAGTGAGGAATGTGTCTCCTTGAATCTGAATTGTAAGGTGTTCGTAAGGTCTTGATGCTCACAGTCTGCCTCTGCATTTTAGAAGGGCAAATTTGGTGCTCCATCTTCCAGGTGAAGTCTGTGCAGGTGACCCGGTGGCCTTGAACAGCAGGATCTGGACTGCTTTAGTTCAAGTTGTAATGTAGTCAGTCCCTCATTAAAGGCAGTAACAGCTTTAGTTGACAGCAGTAAAATCTGTCTGTGATACTTCTTGCAAGCTCACAGAAAATTTAAAATGGAAATTTCAGGATGCTGTTTAGGCTTGTTTGATAAGACACTTGAAGGATATGAATGTTAATTTGAACGCCATCTGTTAACTGCACATCACAAACAATGGACCATTTTGTTGATGAAGAAATTTGTCCTTCCTATTCTTGTTCCGTCTTTATTACAGAATTACTGAATCAGCTAGGTTGGAAAAGACCTTTGAGATCATCAAGTCCAACCTATGACCTAACACCACCTTGTCAACCAATGCCATGGCACTAAGTGCCATGTCCACTCTTTTCTTAAACACCTCCAGGGACGGTGACTCCACCACCTCCTTGGGCAGCCCATTCCAATGCCCAGTCACCCGTTCTGTGAAGAACTTCTTCCTAATGTCCAACCCAGTTAGCCAAGAAGGGAGAACAGGACCAGGGGTGAGTATTGTGTCCCACGTGAGGATGGCCTCAGGTGTGTGCCAACTAGCCAGAAAATCCACGGGTCCAGTATCAGTAGGGATTGACTTAGCAAAGTCTGTGGAAGGCCAGTGTTGAGCTCTCTGCCAGTGGCATTTGGGACTGATGCTGGGATCTGAGCTGTCTAAATAAAACTTAAATTCTAGATGAACCTTGAGATGATAACCATACCTCTGTTTGCGTATAGCTCATCATCTTGGTCAGATGAGCAAAGCAGCCATACACAAAGCTAGGGCAGCTTGTGCAGTGGGATATCTGTATGGATGTGCACGCAAGCTGTCAGGGGCCAGCTCATCCTAATGAGTCCATTTGTATTTTAGCCACGCTTGGGAAATGCTGGTTTTCAGCTAATTGCCTGCTTACATGCATTCAAACAACGGCTGCTGTGTGTTCAAGGACCTTCCCTGTCCAGTGTTACTTGGATTAGGGCATTAGCCTTGTAACTGGCTGGTGCTACTGCAGGGTCTTCTATTTCCATTAGGGAAATAGAATGTTCTAGTCAGATCCATGGTAGTTGAGTGCTAAGTTCATCCTCTGTAGGTACTTACTTTCCTTCCCGTACGTGAAAGGAACCTACAAGAAAAAAGGGTATTTTTAGAAGCACAAGTAGTGATAGGACAAAAGGGAATGGATTCAAGCTGAAGGAGAGTAGGTTTAGATTAGATATTAGGAAAAAATTCTTTACTGTGAAGCTGGTGAGGCACTGAAACAAGTTGTCCAGAGAAGCTGTGGCTGCCCCATCCCTGGAAGTGTTCCGTGCCAGGTTGGACAGCGCTTGGAGAAATGCGGTTTAGTGGAAGGTGTCCCTGCCCATGGTAGGGCTCAGAATTTTGATGGTCTTAAAGGTTCCTTCCAACCCAAACCAGTCTGTGTTTCTGTGATTGCATAAAATCAATGGCTGCATGAATATTCAGGGCCCTGAGCAACCTGATCTAGTGGTGGCATCACTGCCTGTGGCGGGGGATTGAAGCTGGATGGTCTTTAAGGTCCCTTCTGACATAAACCATTTGAGGATGATGATACTGTGATGATTCAGAATTAGGCAGAAAGCTGTTTGTATGTGCAAATGAGAGTGCTAAAATACTCATCAGTGCAACCTTGAGTGCCTTCTTTCTTCATAGCAGCATGGTAGCCAAAATACATCAAAACTAGACTGCAGACTTAAAAGTAAGAAATTCTTGATATCTACAAGTTCCTCTTTGTGCAGGCTGAGGTGCCGGATACTATGTAGGAAGGAATGTGTTCTCCTTCCAGACTAAGGAGCATCGATGAATACAGCTACTCTGTGGCAATTATTACGGTTTCCTGGCCACTATAAGGAGGATCTGGGAGGAAATGGGCAGAGTCTTACAGCTCTTCCACTCGAGAAATGTTTCCAGAGCACATAGTTTGGTCCCTTGGTTTTGGAGCGAATGCATGTTGGCTCCATTGTGTCAAAAGTGATCTTTAGTCAAAAAAAAATGCAGCAAGATGTAAAAGGACTAAAAGTCTTCTTCGGACTAACTTTTTTTTCAGTGCTCCTGAAGCTATTAAACCGTGATTTCCTATAGATTTGTTTCAGAGTTGACGTTCACTCATGGCCGGAGCCCTTCCTCTGGCTGGGGCATTTATTCCGTGTCTCCGGTCAGGATTGCCTGGCCTCTGGTAAGTGTCAGTTTGTGCTTTGATTTTTTTTTTTTCCGGTGGGATGTGTGGAGGACATCTCAGCTCATACTGACAGAGCTGATGGGATCTTTTTCTGGTCCTTCGTGCGGTTTCCAGTTGGTTCAGTACACCCCAGTCCAAAGCTGATGTCTCTTGCTGCTCTGTGTGCACTCAACCATTGTCTGCAGTTTTGTGATGTGACACCTCTAAGTGCCTCAGATCTATTGCTTTATTTGAATTACATTACACTAGTGCAGAGGATGAGAGGATTGACGGGTGGATGTACTCATACGTAACTGATTTTTTGTGAGTCTGTCACCTTACCTTCCCAAAGAGCTTTCCTGATCAAAATCTAATACAAGCTTACAAGAAGACAACTTATTGCTGGATGCATTTTTTCACATGACTGCAATGGATCCCTAATGCCTCCGGTACCAGCAGGAGTTAATGGGAATGTTATGACTTGGTTTGTGCATGGTGGGGGAGGTCCCTTCTCTGAAGCAGAGTGAATGAAAATGGTGACAGATCCAGTGACTCAGAGCAGGATTCAGCATTTGAGATACAATATTCGAAGCTGAGTATCTGAGGTTCATTTACATTTCCTCTTATGCTTGAGGTAGGTACAAAGGGGGTACCTACATGAGGGGGTAAACATTTGCATGTTCAGCAGTTAAGGCAGAGAGGAGGGCGAGCCGCCCTCCCTGGCTGTTTCCACAAAATTGGATGAATTCTAAACGTGCCACGTTGAAACAGAGATCAGAGTACATACACTAGGATGATTTTGCCTCTCAGAGGGAAGGCTTTACCCTAGTTCTGTGTTTCTGTGGAAGCTGGCAGCGGTCCAGCTCCATGGTGTAATAGAGGAACGTGTTAGTTGGGAAGCCTGAGGAGCTGCGCATCCGTCTTGGGTCCCTCAGCCCTTGCTGGGTGTTGGGCAGAGGCTACTGGGTGCTGCTGTGGAAAACTGCCCTCCCTGCTTGAGAGTTAATGGGGAACCGACCCGTTCTGTACTGCAGAGGAAAGGTTGAGTCATTTGACTGTACTACGAAAAGCCCAGAGCATACAGGTCTGCTGTAATGAATGGGGCTATCCCAATTTCATCAAACGATGCTGTCTTGAAAAAGAAAACTGATGGGGAAATGCTTTCTGCTGGAGGTTGTCTCTCTAAAACTGCCCTGTTTCAGTTTGGGAGTTGCCTTGCACAAAAAGCTGTGAGCTTGCATCTTAAATGTATGGATGCAAAGGACTATCAAGAGCTAATACCACTGGATATTAGGATGTTCATGTAATTTATAATCTTGCTTCTAATATTCCTTTTTATATAAATGTACTCTTGGCACAGACCTTATTGCCTTTCCCTTTCACATACTTCCTTGTTTAAATTTTGCTGCGATGAGTGCTGTGGTAATGATGGCACCAGAAATGCCCACTAATGATTCTGCTCTTTCTTGGTGTGGTCATTTCAGATGATAACAAGGCCTCATGTGGCTTTTGCGACTAATTTGTACTTTTTTGTTCCCTTCAGGAGAACCATTCTCTTCCCTGTTTCGATCCCTGATGTCTCTCAGGAGAGACCCTGTAGGATAGTGCATTTATCTGGAGCTGGTGGCAGGGCAGGTGGTGCTGTCTGTGTTCTTCTCCAAATCCACCTCTTCATGTTCCCTGTTTTAGGAGAATCATATTTTCACTGGGACTGTACAGTCAAGCACTTGTATTCCAGATATTCCTGGAAATAACTTCCTTTATGCAGGTAGACAGTTTTGATTGAAATACTTCCATATATGTTTACGTTGGGTTTTTACTAAGCCCCTACCAACCTTAGGTGTCCATGCCAGCACAGACCTTGCTTAAAATCCCTGAAGTGTAATTTTGCTGCTACTCTGCAATGGCAGGAGGTTTTTTATTTTTTCTCTGTGAATGAAGCCAAGAATGAAATAAAGATGAACCTTTATTAGAAGTCATGATTTCAACAGCAGATTTCGTCTCCATGATTTTTGTCTAGGTATGACTCTTCAGTTCTTGGCTGGCCTTAATGGAATGCTAGTCAGTTGTAGAAAATGGCCGGGTTTTATCTCCGAAGATACAATATCCTTAATTTTTTAAAGGAAGTTTCATTTTGCTTTGATAAAACAAAGACACTTTGAAACTAAACTGTCTTTTTGGAAACTTCCTAAACTAAACAAGTGGTGCTCATATAACTTCCTATGCACTGTCCTCCTTTACTATTGAAGCATCTGCTTCAAGTTATTTTTCAGCTGCAAAACTTAAAAAAAAAAAAAAAAAAAGAATCTTAAAATGTGACAAGGATTGTACATTCAAATTGACAGGTGCAAAAATTACTCTAGTTTTCATTGTTGCTCTAAGATCTTTAAAGCCGTACTTCTGTTTCTTGTTTTTAATTCACAATGCTTCCTTTTAAGAAATACCTTGTTGCATTCATGGGCTGTTAGTTAAATTGCTTCTTGTTTCCTGAATGGGAACAATTTTCTTCTTCAAAGCAACCGTATTCTTGAGAGTACTAGATTTGGATTCAGAAAAATAGGAGCTCTTTGTATTTGCGAGTAAATTCCTTACGTAGTCCTGCTGAACAGAAGGCAAGGGGAAGCATGCAATAGGAAGGTTGCAGACTTGGATTGTTCTGCTACATTGTCACAAAAATCAGAATTCTTAGTAATTTGCCAGCTCAGTTGTTAATTGATGTTTGAATTTGTGTTAAATTGATCTTTTTTTGGGCCCTTTGTGGGTCATGATGGGAATGGGATCTTTTCCCAGGTGCAATTTCAGCAGCAGTTGGATATGATGGCTTCCAGTCTGATCAGCTTTAAAAGCAGGAGCAATTACTTTGGGTGGAAAGGGTAGTATCTTAGGAAGGGTGTTTGTCAAGCAGACAGTAAAGGCACTAATGGTGACAAGGGGGTTGTAAAACCTGTGTAAAGCTGTCCCCAGTTGTTTAAGGTGCAGATGCAAGTAGTTACACACAGCCATTTTCTGTCATTAGTCCAGGTGCAGCTTTCAATATGAAACACAATTGCAGCAATCTTTTGTTCAGGCTTATATCACTGTGCTTATGCAACCTGTTAACGTAATGGCTTTATGTTGAAATGTGATTCTGTTTGCAAAGCACACCCAGGTCTTTAGTTGTAACTGTGGGCTCTCTCTGACAGGAAGCTTTTAAAGTGTGTTCTCAGGGCTACGTTTAAGAAAGCTTGCTTAAAGCTACTTTTCAATATGTATGATTCTCAAGCCTGTAATTTTTTATGAATCGGTGATTGCTCTCAGTTGAATGCAACTTCTTCAAATTGAAAATCACTAGTGTGTTTACTATCCATCCTCTATTGCTCTTCACTTGCTGAATAGTGTAGTTCATATAGCTTGATCCATTGTAAATGGTTTTCCTGAGATACAGTTAAAAAGTGAAATAATTTACGTTCTGAATTGCCATGTCTCTTCAGTTACTTGTTAAAAAAAAAAAAAAAGTAAAGCTTGAATTGTAGCTCTGTCAGATTATGGTGCACTTGAATAGTGGTTCTTACTGTGTTCTGCTTCAGTGCTGTTTCATTATTGCCTTTGCTAATAAATACAGTCAACCTGGCAGCTGGCGACTGATGAATATGGATTGGGGGTGCTCTATAAACATCAGAAGTATTCTGGGTTTTGGAGTCTGGAAATGCATTTTCCATCAGCACGGTAATGATGTATTCTTTCAAAAAGGTGGTAGAGGCAATTAACAAAGTTAATGTGATCGTGTGAATTGTCTGTTAGTGTTTCTCTTCTTACACCCACTGCATTTGGAGCTAGTGAAGATGAAATCCAGACTGGTTTGCCCTGATGTGAGAACGTAACAAAATCTGACTACAACCACAGTTGTAGTTGTACAAAACTGGGTTGGTTTGGTAGTGCTGGGACTATCCAGGACTGCACTGGTGGGAGAAGCTGGAACCACCACTGTGTCTCTGCTGTGGCACAGGTGTCTGAGTATCAGGGAGTACTTTGAGGATGACTGTTCACCTTATGTCAATGAAACAGAAGTAGAGGAGATGTGAAGAAAGATATCACCAGCCTGGAAAAACTCCTGTGTGGTGATCCAGAGGTGGAATTACAACACAAAGGAAATAAGTGGGGGTATGCAGGAACAGCACAAAAGACCAGGATTAGGAGTTTGTTGCTCTGCTCTCACAGCACAAATACCAGGCTATAGCCCACAGAAGGCAATTCATGATAGCAGGAAACGTCTTTAGGCGTATGATGTGCAGAGGCCATCCCTGGGGTTGGGTTCAGCAAGGTTCAGTTGTTACTTGAACTTTCCTTGTAGCACTTAAAATTCTAGTGCCTTGTACTTGCTGATTAATAACTCTGTGTAGGAAGGCACAGATGTTCAGGGCTTTTCCCGTTTGGTTCCAGTACACTTTTGCACTGGAGACATGGAAATGCTTCCCTCTTGTGCTGGATGTTATTTACAGCTTTATCTTTTTGTCAGCTGAGTAGGAGCTGCTCTGGGAGGGAAGTTCAAGGGTATTTCCAGCTCAAGACCCAAACCTACACATGAGCTTACAGGTGATGTTATTTCTGCGCCCCTGTTGGCACTATGGAGGGGCCCTGGAGCACAAGACAAGTTGTCACAATGCTCTCAACAGCTTTTGCGAGATATTTACTATGGTAGAAAGATTAACATGAAATATTCAAATGAATAAGGCCACTCAGCCACCCAAACAAAGCGACAGTGAAATGTTCCCAATGTGGTACCTTATAGCTGAGCAGACATATGTAACTTTTCTCTTAAGCTCCTCTTAAATTCCATATCAACAAAGTGACAGGAGATTTAGAGATTTATGCTATAAACCCAAATCTCATTTTGAATCTGAACACTTGAAAGGCGTTAAAAGGCATCCTTGGCTGTGGAAGACCCACATATTCTGAAACATTTTGAAGAACAAAAAAAACACACCACAGAGTACAGCATAAATAACATTCACTCCACTGCATTTATTTGCTATTCTGATGAACATTACATGTCCTGCCCTAATTAATTCCTTTAAGTACTAGCAGCTTCTCCTAATGAGCAGTAATTAAACTTTTCCAGCATCTCTACCTTCACCAGAGAAAAGTAATTACTCACTGCTGCCCTACAGAGAGGGAAATAAAATCCACAGGATTAGGTTTTTTTAGACCGAGTAAGTAGGGCAGAGAGGAAAGCCTGCAATTTAGAGGCAAGTTGTGTAGTCGGTAATTCCACAACATGAGCAGTACTTCAGGCCTTGGATTGAGTAGAACTGTTTTCCTGCTGCCTGTAAATAAACCACTAAATAGGGTTTAATAGTAGTACCCAGGTCTGTCAAGGACATAACTATTTGCCTTTTTCAAAGTGTGTAAGAGGACACAGCACAAGCTATGACCTCAGCTGTTCTGCATGGTTTAACCCCCAGCTGCACACACCCATCCACAGTTCATACCTTATCTAGCAGGGAATACATTTAAAAAATATTTTAGTTGTATTATGGCATATTATTGCCACGTAAAACAAAAAGTACATGCATAAGTGGCATCTGGCTACGTCAGATCTTAAGTCACGGGACCATAGAATCATCATAGAGTAGTCCGGGTTAGAACAATTTTTATTAAAAATATGGGGAGTTTTTTAACAGGGACCAGCTCTCGCTATGGAAGAAAACCACAGCAATTTTGTGGTCAAACTTATGAGTATTTTTTGTATATGCCAAACACAATTCATTGAAGCTCACATTCCAGACATCATCTTCCAAGGAAGCACTGTCAACTAGAAGGAAAGCCAAGGCAATACATCTCTCAATATATTCCTTAGCACTGGAACACCACATTTGACTACTTACTGGTACTTCCCCTCGATGTACTCACAGTACCAAGCAGTTTTCACAAACAAGTCCTCCCTGCACCAGAGCATTTCCAATCTAATCTCACTGCAAAGAAGATTAGTGAATTTACTGAGTGATAAGTTGCAGCAATGGAGGTAAAAATACTTCCCTGGCACTTTTGGTCAGCTGATTTTTGAGGAATTCTTTAGACCAATAAGGAATGAAACAAGCCATTAAACGTAATTCCCTGGGATTTATACAGGGCTCTGCCTCTCTCTTATGTAACAGGATTCTGAAATTCCTCCACTGTCCCCCCCATAAGTACATGCATTAGGAGGAAATCATTTCTACAAACCTAAAACTTTAGGGCTTAGTTATTTCCTAATAGTTCCGTGGTTTTAGAGGAAATAAACTGGATGTTAATCCTCTTGCATTTAATGAGTAGTACCAGCATACTCTGCTGCTTTTTGCTGCAACACGCATGGCAAACCTGGTGTATAACCAAAGCAAAGTTGCATCTCCTGGCGATGAAACCTCAAAGAGAGGGATGACTTAAGTGGTTTGGGTGTTATTGTTGTCTATTTGGGAAAAAAATTGTGTCAAAATAATTTTTAAATCCACAGAATTAAAATCATAGAAAAATTCCATGGATTTTTCACAGAAATCACTTCGTACAGGAGGGAAGTACTTAATCAGCATATCAATTTACCCCAAGTTTAAATTATTTGTCAGTGGGTTTATGCTTTGCTTTTTAATGATGTCAGCAAAAGAAGAAGTAAGTTACATACATGCACCTCTATACTCAGCTGCAGGACAGAGCTGGTAGGCAAAACCATCTGCACAAACACCAGAAACGTGCCAGACACAGCACATGGCCCACGCTTCTGCTTCAGTTACACTTCTGCTGTGATCTTCCAAAAAACTCTTGCAGGGGAAAAGAAATCTTACATGAAAACAGGCACTTGTGCTTTTGTGTTTCAGTTAGTTTTTAAGAGAGTGATTTTCCTGCCCAGAATAAGTTTTATGCTGAACATCCCTCCCCTGCTACATGTTTTGTGTCCAGAATCCACAGTGTACACCCAAAACACCATGCATGCTTTTTCCTGAAGTTTGGCTAAACTACAGCAACTAAACTACTACGGAAGAGATACAATACTTTTAAAGGGGTTACTGAACTAGACAGCAAACCACCCAGTCATCTAAAGATCACATAGAATCCCAAAAGTTTGGGTCAGAAGGGACCTTAAAGCTCATCCAGCTCCACCCCCTGCCACTAGACCAGACTGCTCAAATACATACTTCATTTTTTAATCTTTTGGTTAACTTCGTTAAAAACATGACACAAAGAAAAGCACAAAGTTGCCTATCAGTTGCTTCGTCTATTTCATTAAAACTTTTACTAACAGTCTTAGCCACCACAGGAATTTAATTCTCAATGACTCATGAGACTACATTCTTTACACTTAAAACCAAATCAGGTATTTTTTTTCTTAGAATACCAAGAATTAAAACTCGTTTAATTATTTGGATTCACCCAGTTGCCTGATTTCATGAGCTATGACAGACATATTTGCAAATACTCTAAGACCTACTCAAATATCTTAAACTGCTTATTTTAAATTTCTTTCTGGGGACGTGTTTGGTCATTGACCAGAAGCTGCAGCGCTGTCAGACACCCTGCAGCAGCGGGTCCCAGCTTGAGGCCGCGGAAGACTGAGATGCCCCAAGTGACTCCCACGGTGTTAATGAAATGTTTAGGAGGAGCAGGCAGATTTCAAGCTCAGCTGGGCACGCCTGGAGAGGCAGAGGTGTCTGTAGGTGCAGGGCCTCCACCTGTCTGGCACTGGAGCTGGCAATTGCCTCCTAAAGAAGCATTGGAAACTTTCGTGTTACTCCAGCAATTCTTTATCGGAAATACTGAGAACTGGAACTCTCTAGATACTGGAAACTCTGTTTGCTACCATACTGTGATTTGCATAGCTTTAATAGATTTTGCCCTTGCAACAGCCAGATTTTAGCACAAATTCTGTAACAAAATACAGGTGAGACAGGTGTGTCTGGTAGGAAGCAGGAAGTTACTGACTTTCTCTGGCCTTTACAGAGGGAGGGAACCTGGAATGAGCATGAAAACCGTTGTGTGGATGAGCCACTATTTAAACTGTGGTGTTGGACACTGCTTAAAATGGAGTTATTTTCATCAGGCATTGGCAGCTGTTTGGGGGCAGTTGAGGATGGGATCTTTGGGGTCTTCATTAACTTTTTCATCAGTCTGTATTTGTACACAAGTGTGGGTAGTGTGTCCACAGGGAAGTTCCAAAGTACTCAGAACTACCAATTGTTCTCTCAGTGAAAGTCTACTAAAAATAGGGTATTCTTCCATTCAGACATCAAAACCTGATCTGTAATGTGAAGTGTCATGCTGTAGGAATAGTAAAAGAGCTTTTACATGAGGAAGTTCTTTCGGTGAGCTGTTTCTTACAGTGGGTGAAATGCAGCAAAAAGAAAAAGGACTTGAATCACTCTCTGCTTTATTGAATTACCTTCGGGTGGCATAAAATTTGTTCTGAAATCCTTATTCATTGCCTTTTGGCAAATACATACTACTTTTTTTCTATTTGAACTATGTTCTTAAGAGGTCTGCTTCTCTTCCTGCTGTGCGGGCTGCAGAGATGTTGGATATTAAGGAAATGGCAAAGAGAAAAACAATGTTTTCAAAAAAACACCCAGTTCTTTGACAGAACTTTCTGTGTTATCTAAAGAATTTGAAACTGGGGCACAAGAACTGGATGCTCACTTCAGACTGCAATGATCTAGAAAGATTTAGCATTTGTTCTTACCTGGCAGTCTTAAGTTTTAAATGCAAAATGCAAGGCTTTTCTCAAATTCTAAATGCAAAGTGTGAGGCTTTCCTTATTCAACGAGTAAGTGGAAATAAAAATAAAATCTGCTTTTTGAAGTAACAGTGTGCATGTGGTTCAAACGCAGGACATTTGCCTGCAAACTTAGCTGGACCTCAGTACTGCGGCAAATTACGTTGAGAAGCAGAGGATATTTGGAATTTTGCTGTGCAAACACTGTTCTTAACCTGCACGCTGGACTTGTGCTGGTATTTTTTAGAGTAACAAATGATGCAGTTGGCCCTTTCCGGTCAGACCCTCCTGGCACTGTAAACCTTCCGGGTGCCCAGCATGCTGGGCAGGTGAGGACGTACTGCACACACAGCACAGCCTTGGCTTCACCTGATTGCTCTGACAGTGCCTCTGGGAAAGCCTTGTTAGTCTCTTAATAAGAATTTAAACTGGCAGGTAAAGACAAGCTAATCTCTGTTTCATCCCATGATTTATTTGAACAGCAAGATGTCTGGTTCCTTTTCTTTGCTATTGCTGTAGAGCTGCCAGTGGGGACTGAACAATGAATTTGGGAATTTTAATGGATTTATTCAGTAACAATTAAGTGCTTGCTATGTAATTGCTGCCTGATTCTGACTCAATATGAAGAATAAAATTAGGAAGGATCTTGACTACATTCCAATCACAGTTTTGTGAGATGATGACCATGGTTAGGACAGGTGCTTGCTGTCAGATTTACCTCATGTAATTCTTACGTTTGTAGGTGCAGGGTGGGTTTTCATCACACAGCTGAATGTTTTATTATATTGGTCAATTGATATATATCATATACTGGTATTCAGACAAAAATGTGGCCTTTTAAAACTCTTACCTTCAGGTTCTTACGTGTCCTGGAAGTAAGGAGAAAAGGGAATGTTTTAATAAGAACCATCTATTATGGGTAACAAGCTCTGTGCTCTAGTGATAGTAGAGCATTTCAGAGAGATTACTGCAGAACCTATATGGTCAGACAAGGATGACAGAAAAGGAATGATGCAATTAATACAGGAACAAACTCTGTGCTGTCAGTTTGGGTGTTCCTGTTGGGGTGCACAGCCATAGCTGTCTTCTGGTTGATGGCAAGTTGTGAACGGAAATTGGATTTGGCTTTGCCTTCAAAGCTGTCTCTTCATTTGAGGTGCTTTCTTACAAGGATTCCATTTCTGTGTCAGTCTTGAATTTAGTGAGCTCTTTAAGCAAATAGAAATGACTCCAGCCTTTGGAGACAGCTCCGTACAGACGGTGGCTGGCCGCTTTCCCGAGTGGAGTGCACCGCAGTCTGAGAGCTCTGAATGCATCGAAACTTCTGTTACTGTAACTGAGGACTTTCCATCTCATGACCCCAACATTATTATTTTGCTTACTACATACACGTTGTGCCAAACTTCGTTGGGCAAACATTAAATTATAGAATCACGGAATTGTTAAGGTTGGAAAAGACCTTTAAGGTCACCAAGTCCAGCCATCAACCAGCACCACTAAACCATGTCCTCAAGTGCTAAATCAACATGTTTTTTAAACACCTCCAGGGATGGTGACTCTGGTAGTTCCCTGGGCAGTCTTAATTGAAACTGAAAGCAACTGGGTGCAAGTTAATCGCTGAATTCAATGACTTATCAGCCAGACAGTTGTTACAGACATCTGCTGGTGAGCAGTTGTTTGCTGCCCTGTTCTCTAGACTTTGATTCTTGTTCACTGCCGGAATGTTTATTTTGTCATTTATTGTACTTGGAGAAGGGCTAGTAGGTGTCTTTGAAGCTAGTCACGAGTGATCGTGCCATTTGTACCCTGACTACAGCCACGGCCCTGCAGGGCTTTCTAAACTCAGATGGTTAGGTTTTTGAAGTGTGTTTGTACATGGCTTATGCTGGAAATCATAGAGTGAATATGACTTTACTGGGGAGTTGTTGCCCGTGTTCTTTCTCTCTGCTTCGACTAGTTCTAGTTTCTCGTATAGCATAGCGGAAGAAATTTGCTCTGAAGTTAAAAATAATTGGAAGTATAGCTGTGGTGTTCCCCATGTGAAATGACCTCTCCATAGGTGAGTAAACACTGGTATGTGCCAGCTAGAACTGAATCCGCTATACAATTGACCACTGAAAGGGCAAGTTTGCTTTTAATGTTCAGTAAATTCTGATTATAAAAATCGAATTCATCCTTTTAATGAATAGGTTATCTGCCCTTTTTTAATCTGCCAGTCTCTTGAATGCAGATGTTCTGAACACTTTATTGCCAAAGTATTTCTTGAAAGAAGATCATCCTATTGCTGTTATATTGGCGTGGTTGTGTGCATGGCCAGGAATTGGACTTCATGATCCTTATTGGTCCCTTCCAGCTCAGGATATTCTATGATTCTATGAGTTGGTTATTAGCCTGAAGGTTTATGTTTTAATAGCTGTTGGTTACCAGCTTCTTTTTCCACATACTGACGTCCTCCGTTGAGACACTTCTGTTGGTAACTACAGATAGATAAGAAAAAGAAGAAATGCTGAGAAACAGATGTTGCAAGACCAAGTACCCAACTGTGTGCTAACAAAATGAATCTCACGGTGATTAGTTAACAATTCCTTGGCAGGCAGAGGCATATGTAAAACAGTAAACACATGGGGAAATAATAATATTAATTAAAAAAAAAAAAAAAAAAAAGAACGTTCTGAACTTAAAACATTGGCAGCATGAGTTCAGCCATCTGTGTTACTGAAGAGCTGACTGTATTGTGGTAAGTCACACCAAGGTCAGCTGGGCTGATTTTAGAACTGGTTTTAGACATGTTTTCCTGCAAACTGGTGATGAGGAGGGAGGTACATGGATTTTCAACTTAAATGCTGCGTCAGTAATGAGGAGGAGTCTGTCGTCCTCATTTGGCTGGGTTTGTTAGAAATTCCAATCACCGTGCCAAATAGTGAGGTGAGTGCCTCTGCCAGCTCTTTGAGTGAGATCTGGCTGTCAGTGGGATCCTGCACAGCTCCCAGACATGCTTTGGAGCTCATCAGTCAGCACCTCTGGTGCATTTGTGCCAGGTTGGCTGCTGTGACCTGGGTTCCTGCAGGGAAGGGCTGTGATGGGATGTGCCAGCACTGCCTGGGCAAGTCCAGCACGCTTGTACTTCACTAGAAAGCAGCTGGATCTCAGGGGCTGAGCAGTTCATCTCTGCTGACATCCAGCTCCTCACATGTGCACTCCTTGGAGAAAGCACTCTTTCACAGTTAATTGAAAATCCTGGGTTCCGTAACTAAAAATAAACCTTATTAAATGAATAGTGATGAAATAATAGGATATCCTGTGCAAGCAGAAAGAGAAATACCTTTCATTTTTAATACGATGTGATGATTAACTGAACGTGTACGGAAAATGGTCTTCTCTTACTTGATTACTTCAACAACGGCCTGTGATAAAGATTATAAATAGAAGCTTCTCTGCAAAATTGGGTTATAATAGAATCAGAGTTCATGGGTGTGACAGATCAACGTGGATCAACATCTCCGCTCTTTCTGGGATGCTGTGCTGTACACTGGTGTGCCCCTGGTCCTTGGGTGTTGCAGCAGACTGAGTAAAGCATCCCTTGGTGTAGAATTGCCGTGTGAACTGTGTGAGTCAGGCATTGACATTAGTCACGGCTGGTGCACATCTGGAGTTCCAGTGATTTGACTGCCCATGCTGTGCAGTGAGCCCGGGGGGGGGGGGGGTGGGGATGTTTTCCAATTTAACTGCAAGATGTCTGTAATCAATACCGCTGTGACACAGTACTTCAATGGGTTTGATCAGAGGAATGCTGGCCTGGCACATAGATCTTGGTGATTCCGGGTTCCTGGGAGTCCTTCCGAGTGTGGTGAGTAACAGCAGTGCAATCTGCAGCCTGAAGCATCAGCTCTCCCTTGGGAATGCTGCAGCCCACCCTCCAGCAGTGCCGGGATTCCCCAGGCTCCTTGAAAAGCCAGTTTCAGGAAACTCTAATTCCTTCATAAAAGTTGCATAATGACTCGTGTTTGTCAGAGCAGGAATTGCTCCTTAACCCTTGTGCTCTGGGGGTCTCTGTGCTGGTGGGACCTTGGGGGGGTCTCACAGGAAAGTGGAGTTGAGGAGCCACTAAAAAGCCCTTGGGTGACATTTCTGTGTGGGAATGATCTGTTACAAGAGGTGTTATACTTGCAGGCAGTTCGAAGCAGGGATGTTCGGGATGGGGCTGGCTTTTAAAAGCCCGATTTGTTGTGTAAATTAATGTATGGATCCAGCTACAATGGTCCACGTGCTGCTGCTCACTGACACAGCTAGAGGACACCTCTGCTGGGAACATTTTCCATTTTCCATGATGGATGGTCATCCCAGAGGTTTGTCTGCTCCAGGAAAACAGGCATGCAGAATCTTTGTCGATAGAGTGTCTTTGTATCAGACTCCAGTTCTGCCAAACTCGAGACTGAAATAGGTTAGTGGGCCTAGAAATTATGCGGAGTGTAATTGCCTATCTTGCTTCCTATGGAAGGCAGGCTAAAAATAAACCTGTCTGTGATTTGCATAAATTCTATTCTGATCTGAACACTCAGAAAAAAAAAAAAAAAGAAAAAAAAAATGATCTTGGCATGTGAACACATACCCTTCTGCTGGGAAAGCAGTGCCAAGTCCCAAGTAGATTAAATGGCTTGTGTAACAGAGAGCAGCTGCAAGGACATTTTTCTTTGGGGATGTCGCTGAAATGTGTCATTCTCTAGAGCTGCACGCTGCTTAAGCAATGAGATATGGTATGTTAGACATACGTCACAGCTGAAACGCTCTCCCTGGACAAACAGAAGGATTGGCAGCTTCTGCCAAACACTATGACAGGTTAACCTGCACAGGTACCCTGTGTGCGGTCCCTCGTTGTGGTGTGACATGGAATAATACTAAATGTCAGTAAGTTTGAATTTGCACGTAAGCTGGAGATTTCCAAAGGGAAACATTAATATTAGAACAGTTTGGGGACTCGAGTAACATTTTGTTCAGTTGGATATGTTAATTGTGCTTTCCAGACCAAATGGGTTTGTTTGCTGTCTCAGTAAATCATTTTCTCTAGTGTGAATAAATTAAAACCTCACATTGTAAATTATGGGAATGAATGGAAGATTGTTTATAAATTGGGAAAAACAAGCCATATTTAGCCCTAGGAAAATCATCTCCATTGTTCAGGTTACTTGTCTTTGTTTTGGTGCTCCACTTTTCAGTTAAGAGCAGACTAGATGATTTATGTATTATTGTAACCTGTGACAGCTACAGAGAACTCTTTATTTCATGGCTGTGAGCATCTGTATTTGACTTCACAGTACAAGTGTTGCAGTGACAGATACTACTTACTCGGAATAGCCTCTGTAGTGTGTTGAGCTGCACCGTGATTAAAACTCAGCAAGGCCCTGAGTGCATAATTAAGAAGTTTTAATAAAGTGCTATTATTAAAATGACTTTGTATTTTAATTTTTTTTAACGTGTTTGTGTATTACAAGTTCTGATTGTTGTTTTGACCCTTTAAATTGTTGTAACACCCTTTTAACATGTTTGAGCCCATTGGTGTGTTGCCATACGAGCGCCATCACTTGCATGGTGCTTTGAGTAGATCCTGATCAGAAAATGGCCTCAAGTTACAGCAGGGGCGGGGTTTAGATTAGGTATGAGGAAATTTTTTTTCATGGAAAGGGTTGTAAAGCTTTGGAACAGGCTGCCCAGGGAAGTGGTGGAGTCACCATCCCTGGAAGCATTCAAAAAAACGTGTGGATGTGGCACCTGAGTGGGTGCTGGTTGATGGTTGGACTTGATGACCTTAGAGGTCTTTTCCAACCTTAACAATTCCATATTCCATTCTGGTCAGTGTATTTGATTCATCTGCTGTTGTGGTGTCAAAAGCCTGTTTCCTCTTGTGCTTTATGTCCCTTTCTCACTTTGAGAGTCATAATTAGAGCTTGCAAATCACATTTGGTTTTTGTGAGGTGTTTCCCAGGCTGGGCTCAGTGATTTTTCCAGGCATCCCTGTAAATCCTTTTCTGTGTCTCAAACTTGACAGTGACAGAGGCTCACAGAGTGCAGTTTACTGGATTCTTGTTCTTGATCATCACTGCTGATGCATCTGACTTGAAATGGAAATCATGGGCCAGTTTACCCCATTTTTGAAAATACAACAAATCTTTATAAATAGGCAAAACACCGTTAATCTGTTCAGTGTTTCTTCTCAAGAAAATATCAAATTAAAGAGAAGAAAGGAAAGTCTCCATATGTAATAAAAAAGGTCAAACTTCTCTTGTGGAACATTCTTTTGCATTTTTCTTCCCTACTGTTAAGCTGATGGAAATGGTTATGTTTGCATTTTATTTGAAACCCATTCATTATTTTAAATTACTTGAGTTCTGCTTATATCTCCTTCAGTGTCTGATCTTATATCAGAAACAGCTGCACAGGCCTTTGAGCCTTGCTGTTG
Organism: Corvus moneduloides; assembly: GCF_009650955.1. NCBI lineage: Eukaryota > Metazoa > Chordata > Aves > Passeriformes > Corvidae > Corvus > Corvus moneduloides. Next base: position 7,255,418 of record NC_045499.1, read on the forward strand.
TCCTGTTTAATAATGGAGTATTAAAATACTTGGCATTATCAGAGTAAACCCTGCTCACTGGTAATTCTCCTGACTGTATTCCCATGGTAATGGATTTTTGTGTGTGTGCAATGTATTACTGTAATCATATCTGATACTGGTGTGTGTGAAGCTGGAGTCTGAAAGTTGGAACTACTTTACTCAAAAGGATTTTCATTTTTAAAATCCTTAAGGTTGTAGGTAATTCATTAGGCTATGCAAGTATTTTGCTGCCAGTGCAGGGCATAAAACCAACTTAAAATGCTGCCTTTCTGTGGAAGTCATGCACAGGCTGAGAATGTCTACAGATGTAACAAGATACAGAGAAGAAAAGTAGAGACCTGTGCTAGAACCATGTAACTGAGTAGTATTGCTGCCCTACATACGGGTTTCCAAATGCAGCTGGTCTCAATTTCCTATTTTTTCCTTAGTTCCGAAGTGGCACATGACCTGCTCTGCCATGTGCTGGCTGGGGATGCCCTGCGGAGACGTGGCCGTCTCCCAGGAGCAGATGGAAGGGAAGGGGCAGGCAGCTGCCCAAAGCTCTGCTGATGCTCTCCGTGCTCGGGATGCGTTCTGGCATGTGAGCTGAGTGCTTGTGCTTTTTGGTGGTTTTAAAAAACAAGCTGATTGTTGTTGGTTGTGGTTAGACCGGAGCTGCCCTTCGTGGGTGCAGGGGAGTGTCCCCCCACCCTGCCCATGGATACTCTGGAGCTGGCAGGGAAGTGAGCTCAGGGTAGGTGGCAGAAGGTTAAAAACCTCTTGGTTTCGCAGTGCTGGATCACAGAATCCCAGAATGCTTCAGGTTGAAAGGGACTTAAAGGATTGTCTCATTACATGGGCAGGGCAGGGACACCTTCCACTAGACCAGGTTGCTCCAAGCCCAGTCTAACCTGGCCTTGAACACTTTCAGGGACGGGGCAGTCACAGCTTCTCTGGACAACGTGTGACAGGGCCTCAGCACCCTCACAGGGAAGAATTCCTTCCCTCTGACAGTGGGAAGCCATTCCCCCTTGTCCTGTCACTCCAGGCTTATTCTTCACTTCCGAGCTTCAGTGGTTCTGGTGCATTTGTGAACAATGTCAAGTGCTAACTGGATACCAAGTGTTATTTTCATACACTGACCAAATGGCACTGACAACTCTAGCTAGATTTCTTTTTTTCATGGCAGATCAGGAACCCAGCCATGGATATTCACACTCTAGAGCCTTCTATTACAGTTGACTGCTGTTTCTGTACAGCCAAAACTGAAATCCTGGAGAGTTGCATCCAAGCTTCCACTGTTTACATTTCATATGTTGTCCCTTTCAGCTCCAAGTATATTTTGGAACAAACAGTGCATGATTTGCCAGTCCTTTTTGTGTTTCTCAAAGGTATTTTGGAGATGTGCCTTCCAAAAGGTATTTTAGTTGTCTTCAGAACTTGAAATGCTTTAATGATGGAAGTTCATGAGCAAACATGAAGTCATATTAGTTTTGCACAGGTTTACTAACAGTGGCCTGGTTTATTGGGAGAATCTTTCCAACCCTGTAAGATTTCAAGGAAACAGTACAGCTCAGGATGCTGGGATATTCAAGAATGTGGAGTGAGAAACTTTGTCTCTCTGAATCAGTCACCACCTTGACTGAGGATCTGAAGGCATTATCCTGTGAAGGATGCTGTTGGACACCTCTTAGTTAGTTTTTAGTAATGAGTGATCTGAATCTGAAGGCTTAAAAAGTCAAAATTCATAGTTATTGGTGGTTCTGGAGTCGATTTTGTGTTATTGACAAAAGTAAGAAGGCCCCTAAAGTCAATTGGGATGTACATTCTGTAATGAAGTTTGTGGTAACCTTATTTCTTAAATCCTCATTTCTTTCACTAGTACTGTAAACACCCTGCCAATATTTCGAGCACTCTGGTAAATGATTTATTAATACCGTAAGGCTTCTACCATAATTTCTGTAAATCAGACTATATTACCAAGAATTTATTGGATAGCATGTAGCAAACTATGAGTAAACAAGCCTTTCAACATAAACCTGTCTAATATTTCTCAGCTTTCAGGTAGTAAGTGTGTTTGGTTTGATGGATTATTGTAGCTGTGAGGAGCCTTGAGATTTTTTCTGTGCAATAGACTATGTAAACTCGTCCATGAATTGTTCTGCATCTACCATGTTAATGTAATTATGTGAATCTGACATACTTACCCTTTACTTTCTGTAAAATTGCAGGATGTCTGTAATGACACAGCCGTAGTTCAGCTACATGAAAGATGCTTAATTCAATTTTCTTCAAAGCAGACTGACACTAGTAACAGTTAGCCACTTAACAGCCTTTATTTCACAGCAGGGTAATCTGCAAATGCTCTGCACGATTATTTCTCTTCAGAACAAAGAAAGAAGGTTTGCTGTTGTAGTTGAAAGTTTAGGGTTGAGTTACTTAGAGGAATTAAATTCCTTCTTTGCTGCTTGGGCGGGCCCTGCTGCTCGTCAGGGGGTGCTCCTCCAGTCCTGCTTCCTTCCTTCTGTGATCATGTTCTGGGACTTCCCACCCCCACCAGTTGATCTTGTGGTTGCTCTATGCCTTGGAGTATTTGGTACGGGTTTGTAAAATGTAAATTACAAGTGGAGCTTGCCTCCAAACAAGCTGCAGTTTCTCAGGGAATGAACAGAAGTTAGCCTGAGTCCATAACGGGACCAGGATCTCTTTTCCCAGCTATTTTAGGAAAGTATTTATTAGTCTTCAGTATTTATTAGATGTGCAGTTCTTGGACATACTGCATTGAAAAAAGAGTGGGCAGGACAGCTGGAGAGAGCACAGAGTGTGTCAGGTTCACCTGCAAAACTTTATCCCATTCTGAACCTCTCCTGCATCTGTCTCCCTAGGACAGTGGCATCCATCAGGAAGGTAATGACTTCCATGTGGCTAATGTTTCCTAAATGTCTTTATGGTGCAATTAAAATGCACGGTAAAGTAAAGCAAGTGGATAGCAATGTCTTCCAAGCTTTGAGAAAGCTGAGATGTTCTTGTCAGGGCTGTGTACAAAAGCTCATCCCAAAGGAAGAATGGTGTAAAGGCCCTTCTCTCAAATCGTTCTTTGCCTGAACGTTTGATAATTTCTCAACTACCCCTTTTTCCTTATAATGTGTTTTCTCCAGATGCTGGAATAACAAGCGTGGGTGCAGCATGGCTTAATGAAAATGTTTTTGCTGTCCCTATCTTCAGTCAAATATTCCCTGCAGACATTTAGTAGAGGAAAATTCACACAGCCTAGCAGGTTTTAGTGAGATTCTGTTAGTGAATGTTTGAAGGCTGTTGTTAAAAAGGAATTTAAAATACATTTTGAAAATATTTTCTCCTTACGGCCCCGTTCTCAATCGTCGTACCTCCTTTGATACCTGTTCCCAAATAATGCAGCTTAGTTGTTTCTGAACTCATCAGCTTCTTATCTTCAGGACCTCTCCTTCCTTCACCAAACAACTTTCCCAAGTCATTCCTGGGTTTGTCCCCTGCTGATAACAGTGCTGTTAATTGTAGAAGAGTTTGGTTCTTTACGTGTGTTGGTCTGCCCTCAACCCAAGGCTTTGCAAATGATGCTGGGTTGAGGGAGGAGGTGAGAAGTCTGTCAGTATGGCCAGACCAGATTAACATATACTTTTGCTCTTCCTTCATGCTCTTTAATCATTCAAGGTTTTGGGGTTTTTTTCTTGTCTTTGTAAAATACATCATTGCCATTTCATATCGTAAAATGTACTGCTGATGTATTTGGCTTTTCTCCCACGTTTGTTCTAGGGAATCAAGTTTCATTCTTTACCTTGTCTGTTCTGTTCATTGTCAGGGAAGAATCTAGTATCCTGTGACAGATTGCTGGTTTCAGATAAATATTGCTACCTACCAGTGATACAGCAAATCAAGACACACTTACCAGAACCTGCCCACTTTGGAGAATCTCCCCTGAATTACTCAAAGGCTGGCCTTTTCTGGTGTAGGGTCTGACAGTGAAAAGATGTGATTAGTTCAGACTTTGGGAGGGGAGCAGTGTAGACCTACCGCTGCTTGAGTCTCATTAAAAGGCAGTCGAGCAGAAGTGCATGTCACATTCCTGAGATGATTATCTGCTCGTCGTCTTTTCAACATCCTTGCAGCAACTTAAACCTAAAGCAGCTGGTAGTCGATGGAAGCTTATTGAGCCCTGTCTACTCCGTCTCTTGGGAAGTAATGCTTCACCTGACAGGGAGCTTGCCTCCACTTCTAAGAAGCTGCAGTTTTCCAGGGAATGAGCAGAAGTTACCCTGAGTCCATAACGGGACCAGGATCTCTTTTCCCAGATGGGTCACTGGCCCAGGCACGGATGTCATCTCACTTCCCAGACTGGCCTGGATTTTCTTAGGGAACTCCTCTCTTCCACAGGCGGAGTCCCAGCTTGGATTCCTGCCTTCATTACCTGGAAGGGAGACAGCGAGGTGTTGAGTGTGAGCATGTCACGGAGCCCTTGGTGGCCTGGGACATGAGCTGCCAGGCAGTGCTGCTAAGTCTCAGCCTTCCTCCTCAGAAATCCCAGGGCTGTGGGCCCCCTTCCGTGAAGGAAAAGCGGGCTTCTGCACAGGAATCCATCTATGCCTCTACCCCACAAGCTGAGGAAGCACCCACTGACTGGGTTGGACATTCTCAAAATGTTCCAGTCTCTTTTCTATATTAGTTGTAGTCATTTGAACTTCCCACCTTCTCCTTGTCCTGAGAGCATAGGTGTGTATTTGCCAGGTCACAGTGAAGTACCTGCAGGTGAAGTACAGCAGGTACTGGCAGCTGTGTCACCACTGGGCTTTTCCATCCTCTCCATATTTCATGAATACAGTGATTCTCTTGCATGCTCGGAAATCATTCGTTGTGCTCAGTGAATGCATGTGTTCAGATCTGGAACCTGTGTGAAATTATCGTATGTTAATAGTTGCTGGGGAATATAATAAAGTTAATGTGTTACGCACTAATTCTAACTTGGATTTCCTAACACTGCATCCCTGGTTTGTGGAGCTGAACGTTTCCTTTAAACGGCTTTTGCTTAGTCACGTCAAAAATCGCTTCATCTCAATGTGTGTATCGACAGCTCCGTTTAACTAAACAGTAGCTGTTCTTCACTTGATGAGCCCTGAAAATTCCTGTTGTAGTTAGACTGTGAGTGAAGCCATGGAGCTGTTTTATAGCTCTTAACGTGTGTTTCACTGGAATTTTCATAGTCGGTGGCCTTTTGCAATCACAGCTTATGTAACACATCGTACAGCTGAGCGGAGCTGTTGGACACTGGGATCCTGTTCGCATGTGTGGAATTCTGAATGTACATGATGGAACTCTGGTTACATTTCTCCTCTGCTTTGTTCTAAGTGAGAAAACAAAATTGCATGGTGTTACGTAATATCTGTGGTTTTCACCCTGTGGGGTTCAAACTCCCCTAGGGAGGGGAGTGAGGAGCCTTGGGGGACGGAATTAGGGGGATCAGCAGGAAGGTGCCAGAAGGTGGCGGCAGATCACTGCGGGCTGGGCCGGGAGAGCTCCTGCCTGCCCAGCCCTCGGATTGTGGAGGCTGTTTTTTGGTGGATGAGAGGCTGGGCATTCCCTGGCCACATGCACTGGGACCCAGAAATCAACCCTACCTAACCCCTCCCTCCCCCCTTGCCCTCCCTGCCGCCCCCCTGGAATCTTTGGCTGATCCCACAATGCGGGCAGCAGGGGAGCGGAGGAATTCTGCCCTGCTCAGGTGAGACCCCACGTGCAGAGCTGCCTCGAGCTCTGGGGACCAAAATCAGAAAGATGTGGAGCTGCTGGAACAAATCCAGAGGGGACCACGGAGATGCTGCAAGGGCTGCAGCCCCTTGGCTCTGGATCCAGGCTGGGAGAGCTGGGGGTGTTCAGCCCAGAAAAAAGAAGGCACTGGGGAGATCTTAGAGCCCCTTCCAGCACCTAAAGGGGCTCCAAGAGAGCTGGAGAGGGACTTTTGACAAGGACTCGGAGTGACAGGACAAAGGGGAATGGTTTTTCACTGCCAGAGGGCAGGATTAGATGGGATATTGGGAAGGAATTCTTCGCTGTGAGGGTGCTGAGGCCCTGGCACAGGTTTCCCAGAGCAGCTGTGGCTGCCCCATCCCTGGAAGTGTCCAAGGCCAGATTGGACGGGGCCTGGAGCAACCTGGGACAGTGGAAGGTGTCCCTGCTCATGGCAGGGGGATGGGACTGGATGAGCTTTAAAGTCCCTTCCAACCCAAACCATTATAGAATTCTATGATTTTACCCTTCTGTTCACTAGTGGAGCCCACCAGGACTTCAGCTGTTTTAAAAAAAAATTCCTCCAAAAGCAAGGGAATGCAATTCCATTTTCTCATCTGTTCACTTAAAATGCGTTTTCGTGCAAAAGGCTGTAATGAAGGTATGAGCCCTAGTAATGAATTAACATAGTTTAATAGGAAAGCAGCTTACTTTTAGTAAACTGCTGATTTGAAAAGTTGCTTTTACAGTGAACAGTAAAGTATTTTTGAAAAGTTTGAAAGAAAATCATCCTCTCCTTATTGAGTCACCTATCAGCACTGCAGCTCCTTGGTGTAGCTGTCACTGTCTCCAGAAGGTGTTGGCATGGAAACTTAAGGCAGGGAATACCACATCTCTGGAAAGTTGTCACCTGTGTCTGTGTAAAGTGTTCATCAAAACAACATGGAAAACTTCCATATGGTCTTCAGAATGATTTGGTGAGAATGTCACCGATACTCTGTATGCCAACAGCATTAGCCAGAGGTATTTGGGACATTATTACCAGACAGCAACATAAAAACTACACAGACTGAATTCTTAGAATTTATTTATATGTTTCAGTGTTGAACTTTGCCGTTTTACCAACATTACTGATCTAGAAATGCGGTTTTTTGTCAAGTTCTAGGGACACCATGGCAATGCTCCTCTGCTTGTAACTGCAACGTGTATTTTTGAGCATTTCCTTGACAGGTTGGATATATAAATAGCCGGGTTTTGTCCTGCTTAGGTACAGCAGCAAAGGTAACTTCGCCAGTGCAGTTTGTGAGAGTCACCATCCCCATTTTTGTGATACCCATCACTCCTATTTGCCTCTCTACTTCACAACTCTGTATTTTGCTGCAGTAGCACTTGAGTCTTTTTTTCTTCTGCAGTCACTTAATTCTCCTTCCCCAGCTCCAGTGTGCATATCCTCATCTAAACAGGTCTTTTGTGGTTAATTTAAATTAAAACTGAAAACAAGAGGCTTGTGCATGTTCATCTTGCAGAACCTGAGTGGTATAAGGTACATTATTCCTCTTGACTGGTCCCTGTGTTGCCTGTGTTATCCTTTAGAGGCAGCTCAGCAGCACAACAAACACCAACCCGACATTTATCAGGTCATTTTGGAGAGGCTGATACATGAAGTTTTCCTAAAAGTCTGCGTCAAACAGTGTAGAAGAAGCATGTTCAGCTCCTGGAGGGAAAATAATCTGGTTTTTGCCAGAGGTTACCTAAAGCATCCTTACTATGACTTTATTTTTCTGCTTTCTAATGCACACCATTCTCTGTGTGAATTTCTGTAACCTTTCCTCTGCCCACTGTTTTGTTTGACTTTCCTCTGTTTTCCCCGGGCAATCATATCAATCTTCAATTTAGTCATCTTGGTCTCAGAGTATAGTCCAGTCTCTAAGCTTTTAGTGTTAAGATTAACCGCTCAATATTGGGTATCGTCAGTAGCAGCCTTGCTTTTATTTTGTCTTTAAACTGAGTTGATATTTATTGAAACGGGTTTATGAGCTTTTAAAATTTTAAACACGAAGAGGGAAAGATCAGTGAGTAAATAAAGTCTGTAATTCTACATCCAGAACAGATTTTCACATGTCGCCAAGTGTTTCCAACATGCAGTGCTCTGAAGGTAGCTAATGACCAGATTCATCTGCCTCAGTGAAATATGAGTATGTTGATCTGCCTAAGTGAGATATGCTGGGATTGCTGAAGTGCAGATCTGGCTTTGACAAGGAGATAGATGGGCCATTTTAGCAGCAAAACGTTTTTTTAATGTTGAGAAAATTTCTCGTCTACAAAGAAAAAAGTAATTTGTAGTAACAAATGGAAAATACTGTTCTTGCTGGAGATTACCCCATTTGTTTCCATTTTCTATGACATATTTTGCTCATTATGCTGCAGGAAGCAAATCCAAAGTTTTATCAGGAACAGTTCATGCTGGTAAAACAGGGACTTGAGCTGGGGGCTGCAGAGTTGCTGTGCATTCCTGGGAAGGGGTTGGGTGGAGAATTGTGGGAATTGTGGCATTAGTGGGAATTGCTGTCGCTTGTGTAACTGCTGGACAGCCATGAGGACAATGCTGAGGTGTTGTCCCAACACTGCAGAATGCTTTTTGTGTGTTTGGAAGTAATTTTTAAATAAATGACAGTGTCAAAGCAGGTGAGAAGCTGACTTCATTTGGAGCTCAGGGCTCGTGTTTGGCACAGGATGTGCTGCCTGTTTGGAGGGTGTGCTGGGTTGGTTCTGTCCTTGCTTGAGGGCTTAAGGTGGTTTTGTGTGTGTTTTGGTTAATCTGTGGACATCACCGACCTCTCTGAAGGGCTGATAGGTTATCTTGGTTCCACTTTGAAATACTCCTCATCGTGCCATGGTTTTGTGTGGAGGGAAGTGGGTGCAGGTTGAAATTCTGTTTGCTGTTGGTGAGTGGTGGTCGCTGAGGTCATGTTTGAGAGTTGAGTACAAGGTGTGAAATGTCCTCACCTTGGCTAAAAGGGAAGGGAAAGTATAAACTTGCCACAACCAAAACATGCAGCCAACTTTGCAGAAGTGACACATGGTTGGGAAAACCTGGTTAGTGGGGGGAGGGGTTTGATGCTTTGGGATTTTTTCCAAATTTGACATATATGTAAGTACAGTAATTGGTTGACGATGTAGGTGAGTGGGCCTTGTATGAAGACTGCTGTGGGTCTGTGACCTGTTTGAGGTGGTCTCCTCAGCAGCTTTGAGCTCACGGGCTTCAAAGGCTCCTGTCAGAAATGCTTCTGGGACAGGTTTATGCATTTCATAGCCTGTTGGTGATGTAATCTAACAGGAGCAGTTGTCTGTTCCAGCCTTTGTCCCCACTGTTGTGCTACACCAGCATCCGCCTGCTGCTGCCCATCTCGTGCTCTGGGTTTGGAGACAAAGGTTGAGCTTTTTCCCTAAAGCCCTGAGTGTTCTGCTGTAGTACGTAACTTAAATTTACCAAGGTCACTGAACCCTATTTAATGTGCTTTCTGGGAGGCTGACAGGGTACAAAAGATTGGTGTGTACCCTCCTGTCAGAAGGATGAGGCAGTAATACAAGAGCTCAGTTATTTGTGTGCTGAAGGGGTCGTGGTTCTCCAGTGATGTGACAGATTCACTAATGATACCTGACAGAAGTATTGCAAAGGAGTAATTGAAAAAAACCCCAACTCTCTTCTGTTATACAATGTTTTTAAGAAAGAAGTATTTTCTTTTTATAATTTGAAGAATGCAGGTTCTCATGTGACAAAATGTTGAACTCAGGTGACTAGTGAGTAGGTGTAAATTGAATGGAAACTGCTTCAAAATATAGTGAAATAGTTTCCTGTCTGTAGAGACTTTGAATTTTGGTAATAGGTTTTGTATTTTAATACTTCATATTGATTTTCAAGCAATTCCAGAATATTGTCACTGTCTTGTTTGGGAGATGAGGGGGTATGGTTGTCAGTCAGCTCTGCTTAAAATCTCTCTGCCAGAAGAAATTCTTCCCTGTGAGGGTGGGGAGGCCCTGGCACAGGTTGCCCAGGGCAGCTGTGGCTGCCCCCTCCCTGGAAGCATCCAAGGGCAGTTTGAACAGCACTTAGAGCAACCTGGTCTAGTGGAAGGTGTCCCTGCCCATGGCAGGGGGTGAAACAAGATGAGCTTTAAGGTTCCTTTCCAACACAAGCCATTCTGGGATTCTGTGATTTGATAGCACAAAATGTTTTTTTCCATCAAGGTTGTTGTATTTAAAACAACCCAACTCTTCCAACTGCTTGCTTCTTCTGGAACTTCTATAGCAATGAAACACAGTTCTTGTTGTGAGACCCTGCTTTACAAATTATTCTAATTTGTTCTTTTTTCTTTTTAAGGAAAAGTTATCAACAAGGACTTGCGCCACTACCTGAGCCTTCAGTTCCAGAAGGGCTCAATAGACCACAAACTCCAGCAAGTGATCAGAGACAATCTCTATTTGAGAACCATCCCTTGTAAGTATGTAAAGATCAGCCTCATTTGATCTGTTCCTGCTAACTCCCACATCATTTGTGAGCTTGAAATGCCTTCTCTCTTCATCTGATTTAGAGTTTTACCTTGCAGCAGGGACTTCTGGCTTTGCTACAATGGTTTCACATCTGAAGCTGCCATGAATTGGTACAGCCAGTATGGACTGAAAACCAGCAAAAATTTGAGAAGTCAAAGCTCAGATTGTTTCAGTAATATCTGTGCATTGCTCTTCAAAAGTTTGTCAGTAGTTGTTGTTAGAATGAGTGCAGCCACCACAAGAAATAAATCTTTCTCAGCATGATTGAGCAGTGCAAAACCATCCTGATTTTTGTCAATGTGTTGGGGTTTTTTTTTCTTCACAAAGAGCAAATTGAGGCCTTGAGTGTCAAGTGCATTAGGCACAGCAGGGCAGCTGGAAGGAGGGCGGCAGGACGTGTTGGGTGCAGAAGGGGTGGCACTGGCAAAAGGTACAGGCAAACGGCTTATCCTGAGAAGACTGATTAAAAAGGCTTTTCGCTGACTGTTTAAATATTCATTGCACTAAAAACTTACTTTGTCAACTAACATTTTTGTATCTACAGGAATTCTGCTCTGTTCTCTCTGAGCACGCCCAAGAGTTTGTGGCTTTCTTAAAGTGCATTTCACTATTATTAGCTTTTATTTACTAGCTCTTGTTCATGCTGCTGCCTGAAAAAAATTTACGTATGCCTTTAAAATGCTGTTAGGTAGTAGGCAGTCATGAATAGTAATGAGTCAGTGCAGTCCTTTCAGGAGAGTTTTAATTAAGCTGTTGTAACTATGGGAGGCCTGTTTTCATAGACAAAACACTTTGAGAACCTCTGCATTAACACAGCAATTTACTGATAAAGCTTACCTACAGCCAGGGGTTGGAGTGTGGCTGAATTACACTCTGAACTGTAGGTTAAAAAATAAGTTTTATGCCTAGTTATGGATTTGGTGGCCCAAAAATCAGATGTGCTTAGTCATGATGACCTCATTGCAAATTAGAGAGTTGGTGCCGGTGGAAGCAGGGAAAGATGCAGCACCATTACAGCTGGTTTAAAATAAAATACCACAGCTGTTCCTGGAATCCCAGACTGGGATTGCCTGGCCCAGGTGTCGTCAGCTGCCACAAAAGTTGCTTTTGGTTCACTGACCATAAGAAAGATTTCTCTCTTAATTACCACCTCACCCAACTTTTTCTCTCCTCCTCCCTCAATACCAGAGCTGTCATTCCTATGTGATTTGCTGGCTCAGTTTTTATACATTATTGTTCACTTGCTCACCGGTTGTTCTAACTGGAGTGACATCATCTTTGTATAAAGATTCGAAAATACATTGTTTTTATTGAACTGTGCAGCAGGCAGCATTTGATAACAGGCAGCACGTAAGTACCTTACAAGAGTGTTTTCTCTGTCTTTGCAGGCACTACAAGGGCTCCCAGAGATGGGGAGGTCCCTGGGGTAGACTATAATTTCATTCCTGTTGAGCAGTTTAAAGCGCTGGAAGAAAGTGGAGCCTTGCTAGAAAGTGGAACATATGATGGTATGTCGGTGATGTTTAATGGAATGGGAATAAGGACCCAGTACTTGTGTCCAGGATCTTAGTCCAAGTGCAGCTCCTTGTGGTACCAGTTTTCCTGCTCACTTGATGGTCATGATAGTAGTAGAGAGACAATAGCAAGTCTGTTCTTGGATTACTGTGAAGAGGAGGAGCGATCTTGTTTTAAAGCGCTCTCATAAACCACAGATTGTCGTTTCAACCATTCTTAATCCTACCTGATTATTTTCACTGTTGCATTTTTGGGAGGCATTCTGAAAAGGTTTGTCTGTGCCTGGTACAAATTTAAGAGAATTTAGTCAATGTTGTGTAAACCTCAGAGAACGGAGCCATGTTCTCCTCCCAGGTGTGCTTTAAAAGGACAGAAGGCGAGAGAAAGTCTGACCCAGCAGGGAAACAAAAGCATTTTTCAATGGAAGATTGAACAGCTCTGGACCAGATTGTCCAAATCTGTAGCAAAGTTGGGTTTGTTAAGTGTGGTGAAGAAAAACATTGTAATGAAGGTAGTGAAAAAAGAAAAGAAGATGTCAAAAGTAGACAGTCCTGTGAAAGGCTCTGTGCCTCTTGTTTTCTGTATCCCACGCTATGTGTTAATATCGTCCCGCCTGAGGAAATCTCCTAAGTAAATTTAGGCTAAACTAGTACTTTTTTTTTAATCCTTAGCTGCACTTTATCTGGCTGTCCCCTCTCTGAGCCTTGCCCTTCCTTGATATTTGCAGAAGGGTTTTCTTTCTTACTTTATTTACATGGTCAAAACCATATCCAGGCACCAAAAGTTACCCCAGTAGGAATTCTGGGAAGCTTCCTTGCTTTTTGTGCTCAATTCCCTAATAAAAATCATATGAGCAGTCAGAAGAGAGGTCAGTTGCTGAAATTCTTTTGCAGAAAGCAGCAGATGATTCCTTTGTGCTTTGGATTAAAATACTGAAGGCAAAATCTGTTCCTTTTTCTGACGTAAAAATAATTTTTAGATGAAGCCGTATTAATATCTTTGTTTTGCAAGTGTATTGTCAGTAGAAAATTGCAAATGTTAAAAATCAATTACTTGTTAACTGGCTTTACGGAAATAAATACTTTGTTACTGCACAAACTTAATTTGCTTTTTGACTTCAATATTTCTGTTGCTCTGTTAATTAGTATATAGAGTAAGAATAATTAATTTTCACTCTTTTGCTCCTCTCAGATTACTCCCTAAGTCTCTTTATGGAGTATGGGTGGATTCCAGGCAAAGTAACAAATCCATCTTTTTCTTTAGAAAACTTAAGGCAGGACAAAAGCTTTGAGTTAACCTCTTGTTTTCTGACAACTCGTGCTTCATTGACAAGAAGTCAGTGTATGAATAAATACACTTTGACTGTTGATTGGGATTTGGTAGTGCTGATGTCTTCTTTGAGGTTTTAAATTTTCACCAAAGCATGTTTGCATGTGCAGTAAAATGATTACAGCCACTGCCAGTGCATTCAGCAGTATCAGTGCTTCAGTGGTCCTGATTTCTGTCTCATTTTCAGGTAATTTTTATGGTACTCCGAAGCCTCCAGCAGAGCCCAGCCCCTTTCAGCCTGATCCGGTGGATCAAGTTCTTTTTGACAATGATTTTGATACTGAATCACAGAGGAAAAGAACCACATCCGTCAGCAAAATGCAAAGGATGGAAAGTTCTCTCCCTGAAGAGGAGGAAGAGGAAGAAAAGGAAGCAGTTAATGGCAGCGGAGGGATAGGTTGGTTGACAAGGGGAGAAATTGCCTGGAGTACTGTATGAATGGATAAGGACTATACAAATAACATTCGGGCTTCCTTAGTTTTGGTGAAGTTTGAAGTCAGTTTCTATTCAGGCCGCTGCTTCTACTCGATTTTTAAATGACCTTTTAAAAAGAACCAGCTGTTCTCCCAGCCAGATGTGCAATTGCATCATAAAATGCATTGCTCGGTGAAGAACATGTGGTGCTGGATATGGGCCAGTTACACGAGTGGGAAGGAAAAATTTATCCATTCTTCAAATAACAGAACCCTTCACAGAGTAGAATTCATACCCTGTAAATGTTACTGTTTAATTTTGAGGCAAGTACTGAATTTGTACACAGGAGATTTTAGGGAATTGGTTGGTTTAAGGGGCAACGTTGGCGCATACTGTACAATTTTCAGATGATTTTGCGTAAGGGAGCTATCACACAACCTAAAACCACCCGAGGGGGAGCTTGTGGAGAGCAATAAAGCCAAGTGTGTTGAGGCTGGAGCGGTGTCCAGCAAGACCTTTCTGGGATTGGCAGGATGCCCTTTTCTTTTTGCTGTCATGGTTACTCATCTCGAGGGGGGAAGAACGGAGGGTGCAGAGGAGCTATCGCCTTGCATTTGCAGCTGATCCTGTGTGTTAGTGTTTAGGACAGAGTTACACTGACCAGACGTGACCTGATCTTGTCATCTTCCACACCACAGAGGGGCCAGTGGTCAGGCTGGTGGTTGGGTGAAGGTCATGGACATCATCATGTCAGAGAGGGTGCCAAGCGTAACCTCAGTTCTGAAGGGTGGAGGCTTCCATTTAAAGTTTCCTGCAGGAGTTTTTGGGATCTTTTTTCTAGTTGTGGCTTATAGGAAGGTGTTGTTTATTTTACTGGCAGCTTGGGTCTTCTTTACATTTCCTTCTGATTCTTTGAGGAATATTAGTAGGATTTTTTTGGGTCGTTTTATGGCATTACAAACACCTCTATGTAGAAACGGCAACAGAGTGTAGTCAGCTCGGACTTCTGCCAGCGTTGATTTTGCAGAGTAGGCTCAGACATATAATACAAGGTTAATTCTGTTTGGCAGGGGAAGAGCAGAGTTCAGGGTTTTCATGTCAGCTTTTCAAAGTTCAGAGCTGAAAAAAAAAATGTGGAAAAATGCACATCACATACAGGGATGTGTTTGACATCCACTTGTAGCCAGATTAAGAGGGTGGTTCTTTGTGAGAAACAACATAAGCATCTGACAAACACTTTCCCTGAACAACTGCAGAAAACAAAGAAAAACATTCAGATTCTCCTGACTGGACGAAACCTGTTCCCAGCTACAACCAGACAAGCAGCAACATGGACTTCAGAAATTATTTGTCAAGGGATGAGACGCTGGAACCGCTACCCAAGAACTGGGAAATGGCCTACACGGACACTGGCATGATCTACTTTATCGAGTGAGTAACTCTGTGGAGGAGAGAAGTGCTGGTGGCTGGAGTGTGGAAAGCTGCTCTTGCACCTCTCTTCTGCTCTTGCTGCTTCTGTTTCTTTATGAAATTTAGTATATTCCTACCGTTACATTCCGTACTCGCAGTCCTCAACATTGCACGCTCGGTACAATTGCCATCATGCCGGAAAACCTTATGGTTCCACCTGCAAAGTCAGTTTGTTTGTTCTAAGTTTTGTATCTCACAAATACAGAGCTGGCTGGGTATTGCTAAGTGAAGTATAACATGGAAACCTTCTCTATGTCAAATTTCTCCGAAATTTGAGACCTTATTTATTTTTTCTTTTCTGCTTGTGTTCCTTGGCTGGGAATGGATGTTTCAAAATACAAATAGGCCAGATGAAAGCCCAGGATAGGAAAGTAGCTCATGTGTGCATATGTAAGACTGCCTTATTTATGAGTTCTCAGGAAAAAATGAAACAGAAACCTTCCTGAGAGTTAAGTTTATGAGGAGGCTAAAAATATTTTTTTCCTATCAGGTAGAAACAGCTGCTGTTCCCATACGAGCTTTTGGGGGCTGGGGAGAGGGTCTGTGCCTCTAACACTTCCCGTGTGTCCCAGAGAGTCTCCAGTGTGCTGGTGCCTTTTCTTTTTTAGTATTTTACGATGTGACTGAGGCACAAATAAAGGTTGTGTTATCTGAAGTGTACAGTTTGCCTACAACAGTAAATACTTAAAGCAAATTTTTTCACTGTGAGGGAGTTCTCTTACTGGCACGTGTTCTGCTCTACAGTCACAACTCCAAGACAACCACATGGCTTGATCCCCGGCTCTGTAAGAAGGCCAAAGCTCCTGAAGATTGTGAAGATGGAGGTGAGATGTTCAGAATGCATTTGTCACCTGTCACTGATAAATGTCTGAGTTTATCCCAGCTGGATACAATCCACTACTGCTGTGGTAGAAGCTTCTCCCTGGTAGATGTGACTCTGGAGCTGGCAGTGTAGTGCTGAGTGTCCCTTGCTTGGTGGCAGTAGGAATTTACATAAGACTGGGAAAGTCCATGGTGTATTTTCCCTGGAGTGGTAGAATCTGGCTGAATGGAAGGTTTATCTGCATTCCTGAGCAGAATATGAGATGTTTTGTTCCAATAAGTGTCATTCTTAAGGAGAAAGCTGCACGTGAGTGATGATCTCACTGGAAACTGTTGTACCGGTGGAATATGGCAGAAGGAGAAGGTCCACAAGTAACAGAATATAGAAATAACAAAGAAGGTACGGCAAAATACATACTGCTAATGAGAGCTATTGCATGTGAGATAGTATTTGAATGCAGAAGCTAAGAGAACAACCTGCTTTCAATTCCTTCAAGACTTCCAGGTCAGTAGCCTGCAGGCAATTCCCGCAACCGTTTCCTGCACAGTTGCGCAATTTAGTCTGCTAGAAAAGAGTATCAGATAGCTCTGTCTTCGGCAAATGCCTGACATGTTCCAAACGCTGAAGCAGGCTCAGAATGACCTGTCATCCTCCAAAATTGCCCAGCCTAACAGCCGTGTATCCATAATGAAGCCAGCTGGAACAGTGGCTGCGTACTGCTGCTTATTAAACATATGTGCAGCTCACCACAGGATAAAAAGAGCACTTCAAACAGAGATGCAGGATATCCAAATGAACAATACTTAAATTATTAGACCCACTGGGTCTTCTGTCAGACCCCGTGGAGCGATGCTGATATTGGTAATTGGTAACATGCTGTCATATGCTAGGGAAATTCCTGTTACTGTCAAACTTAGGGCAGCCTCAAACAAGATTGCAGGGCAAATTTATCCTTAAAATGTCTGGCTAACTGACTATATTCATTATTCTAATATTTCCGTGGTCAAGATAACTAGAACAATGAACTTGAATAATCTGACCTCTGTGGTAACTGCTTATCACCTTCAGTCAGTCATGAGCTGCTGGCACCCTCTTACCAGATGCCGAGTTTGCCATAAAAAGGAGCCTTTGCATGTTACTTCCAGTACAAACAGGTCTTTAAGTTTATTACATGTTTAAAGTGGTCTGATTTCATTGAATACAAGTTTCATCATTTCATTTAGTGGAAGAAAGAGTAAGAGTTACAGGGCTTCAGATTCCCTGGAACAGGCTTTCATCAGGGAAGAAAACGGGACCTGTCTTTTCCTCATATTTTTCTAGGTGTTCTTTAATGAAAACTCTGATATTTGCAGATAGTTTTCCCCTGTAATGGAGAACTTGGTCTTTCTGATTGCAGAACTTCCTTATGGATGGGAAAAAATAGAAGACCCTCAATATGGGACATATTACGTTGAGTAAGTGCTAATTATTGATTTGGCATAGTTATAAATTGAGCAAGAAATTCTGAAGTGCCTGATACCCAGTAAGGAGACGTTGTAATGCAGTGAAAGGCCAGGCTGGACAGGGCTTGGAGCAACCTGGTCTAGTGGAAGGTATCCCTGCTCATGGCAGGGGGTGGAACTGGATGGGTTTTAAGGTTCCTTCCGGTCCAAACCATTCTGGGATTCTGTGAAAGTATTAAATATATCCAGGAAAAACAGTCCTGGGGGCAGTGAACTCACGGCACAAGCTTCTGGCAGCACTGGCATGTGGGAAAAGCCACCGTGTGCCCTTAAAGACTTAGTGGAGTGTTTTTCATTCGGGGAAGGAAAGCAAGTAGCAACCAAAATAATTTATAAATGGAAATGAGCTGATGTCATTTTTCTTAGCTTTAACAAAAACAGAGTCACTTGACTTCAGAGTGGCACCTGATAACTTTAAAAGAGCAAAAATAACTTGCAGATCATTGCTGTCTCCAAAGAGCCAAGTCAATAACCACTAAAGTGCTGCAAGAGCTCTTTCGAATCTCCTTCCGGCCAGGGGAAATTAAATCTCTCTTTAACCATGGAGAGGAAAATTGGTAGAGTTGAAAATGTAGCTTCGGAGAACAAGCAAACATTTTTCACTTTGCAGAGCCGAGGTATTTGAATTATGCTCAAATTTGTTCGTTTTCCCCTCCTCTGCTGTACTGCTGTAGCATCTGCTAGGAAGAAGGTGATGCCTGAGTTTGTAAACACTACAGGTAGATGGGTCAAGAGAAGAAACAGATTTGCTCAGTTCTGAACAATTGCAACTCTGCCTAGTGATTAAAGGGAGTAAAATTTTATCTGCCTCGAAGTAAATAAGCTGCTGAAAGAACGAACCTGCTTTAAGTATTGGTTATGAGAGTGTTTTGTTCATTCCTCCAGAGCATTCATCTGAGATTAAAAAAAACCTAGTGTTTGTAGATGCATTTTTTTGGGGTTGCCTTTGTTGGGAAATAGTCAGAATGTTTTCTGTTGAAATCCTGACCTACCTTTTGTATGCCTGCAGTCATATTAACCAGAAAACTCAGTTTGAAAATCCAGTATTGGAAGCCAAAAGGAAAAAACAGCTAGGACAGACTGATGCTGGGCCTTCCAAATCAGGTATCACTGAATATTGTGTTCTTTGTCACATGTATCTTTATCTGCAGGTATGCTTTACAAAAACCCAGTTCTGGAATTCATCAAGGCATCAGCCTTGTCTTTCTGCTAGCCATTACAGTGTTACCTCCCAGATCTTAAGGGTTTTTTGAAGAACTTCTTCATGTTAAAATTGAACCGAGGCACTGAGACTGCTTTTAAATCATTTTGATTACTCTGAAGCTGGTTGTCATAAGCAGCTTTGGAGTATATGGAGGGTTAGAAGAGCCATCTGGAAGATGCAGGTAAAACCACACCTGGAGTTTTTATGCTTTCGATCTACTTTGAGCTTGGTATTCAAGGATTAAAACTGGGAATTCGAGGTGGGAGGTTTACATACAGCTCTGTTGCAATCTGTTCAAAAACACTCTTAACTTTTCTATTGGCTGAATTCAGCTGGAACGTGAGTGTAGCACTTTCCTGTCTGTTTGCTTTATTCCTTAAGAGTGCTTCAGAGGCTGACCAACAATAAACAAATCGTTAACCTTTGTGACACCTTAAAAAAAACCAAAAAACTTACCGGAACTAACCCTGGTTTCCTGCCTTCCTGTCTCTGTATTCCGTAATTCCAAAGGACCAGGGAGGTCTGTCTTCACTCGAGATCCATCCCAGCTTACTGGAGCACTTATAAGGACATCCTTGAAAAAAAGTACCATGGGATTTGGCTTTACGATCATCGGAGGGGACAGGCCTGATGAGTTTCTCCAGGTGAAGAATGTGTTAAAAGATGGGCCCGCTGCACAAGATGGGAGAATTGCTCCAGGTCAAGTATTATTTCCCTAAACTTCCATTTCATGGGGTACTTGGGAGAACGCAGCTCGAGGCAGAGGAGGTTGGATGACTCCATCCACATCGTCACTAAATTAAATATTTTCAGATTTGTGAAAGATCTGTGCAGAGCAGTGCCTGAAAAGGAAAAGAAGCAACATTCTAGATAAAAACTGACTTTAAGGGCACTTCTGAAGGTTTCAGTACTTCTGCTTTAGCAAAGACACTCATCTTCATGTTCATTCATGGAATGGTTTCCCTCTCTGTATGTAAAGTAAAAATAGCGTGTTTGAATCCTGGTCTGTTTTGCCTTGTTGCTGCCAAAAACCATGACACCAGTTACTAAAACTGCAAAAACCCCACAGCAGACATGAGGAAGCAAAGTCGTGTAAGCTGGACAAGTGAGGAGAGAAGAGGGATGAGAGTTCCTGCAATCCATGAAGACTTGCACATTTTTTCATGGTTATTACATGTGTAATTAAGTTACCTATAACGTTACTATAACCTATGGTTTGCATATTAGAAAAGGCAAAATGCTTCTCTACGTGTAACATAAACTCTTACTCTTCAGGTGAGTAAAAGAATTCATACTTTGAATGATTTAATACTATTTACTTATGAAATGGAACAGTTTCCTGTTTTGCTGCTGATGTGTTGTTTGAATTTGTTTGTATGTGGTTCATTTTCCACCTCTGCAAAAATGAAAACAATCCTGCAGAACTGTTGGAATGAAAAGATGTGCAGCTATTCTGGCTGTAGATCATGGAATAAGAGAGATCCTGTTTTACCGATGCCTGGGCATTAAAGGGATCGGACAGTTTGCAGGGCATATTGTACCGCCCGGGCAAAGTGTCACATCAAAATCATGGAAACACAAAACAAGGTTTTGGGATCTGAAGCGCATGTCACTTCATTTTGAAAATGTATTCTTAGCCACGTGGGGCAGCAGCGTAAGAGTATGGAGCATGTATGTGTGTGCAATCCTAGCTTAAGTTCAGCCAGTCCTAAAATAAACACAGGGCCAGAAAAAATCCGATTTATTCTGCATTGGGTTTAGGATGCTGTGCAATATGAATTAAAGTAGAAGACATCTGCTTGCTGTAATGTGCGTGCTCTGCTTCATCTCCCATGGCTGTACAGTATAATTTTTTAAATCTGCTGCAGATTAAACTTTATATATTTAGCACACTGTGTCCTGAGATGAAATAGAATAAATGCAAAGAGGAAATCCTTTATGCTTTTTGGCAATATTAGCTATGAGGTAATATCCCAGACGCTAGTTATTAGTTTGAAGACAGCACTGTGATTTCCTCAAGGTAGGCTTTTATTGAAGGTTTCGCTTCTGGTTTTGACACTGTTGAACTTTCTTTTGTAACAGGTGACGTCATCGTGGACATAAATGGAAGTTGTGTTCTTGGCCATACCCATGCAGATGTTGTCCAGATGTTTCAGCTCATTCCCGTCAATCAGTATGTGAACATGACTTTGTGTCGTGGGTACCCTCTTCCTGACGACAGTGAAGACCCCGTGGTGGATATTGTGACAGCCACACCTGTCATTAATGGCCCGCCGGTGGCCAAGGGAGATACTTCCGTGTCCAGCCAAGATTTAGTAGCAGGAACAGTTGTGTTGGACCAGAATGGGAAAATGTTGGTCAACGGTCGCCTGAACGGCCCTTCCGTGGATTCAGCAGAGCAGAGGGTTTCCTTTGCCTCCTCAGGAGGCTCTCAGCCAGAGCTGGTCACCATCCCTCTGGTCAAAGGGCCTAAAGGCTTTGGGTTTGCCATTGCAGACAGTCCCACAGGCCAGAAGGTGAAGATGATTTTGGACAGCCAGTGGTGCCAAGGCCTACAGAAAGGGGATGTCATCAAGGAGATTTGCCATCAGAATGTGCAGAGCTTGACCCACTTGCAGGTGGTGGAGGTGCTCAAGCAGTTTCCAGTAGGAGCAGAGGTGCCCCTGCTTATCTTAAGAGGAGGTACAGACAAATTTGCAGTTGACATGTTGGTTTTAAGCTTTTCAAAGTCCCTTTTTATTGTGATATCTAAATCATGTCTGGTCTTGACAGCTAAGCAGCAGCTCATTATATCTCTGAGCCATTATGTACTAAGTTTATTTTATACTCCTGACTGTTAAGGGTGAGAGCATGTTGCTGGGGTTTTGTTTGGGGTTTTAGTAAGGTTTTTCTTTGGGTTTTTTTCCTCAAAAATTATATGGCGATACGTTTATGCACTGTCTCTTCCAAGTCTCTGGGGAGTGCTAAAGCAAACACATGGTCTCCAGCATAATGCAAAGCATATGATGGACTGAGTTTTGTGAGGTTCTCCAAATGTATTCCAGTAACCGTGTTTGTAATGAACAGGGGACTGCAGAAGACAGGAAGAAGCATTAGCAAAGAGGTGGGGCTGATCAGTGGGAATAGCAGAAAAATTCTGATTTTTCATTTGCATATTCATACCTCTTCCTTGATTGTCAGTCACAGCCCAGAATGCATCTTCTCCCCAAAAACTGTGGTAGATAAGGGTGTGTCTGTCAGAGGAAGCTGAATGGGTTATGAAGCAGCTCGTGGCTGCTCAGTGTCCCTTCAGGCTTTATGGTAACCCTGACTTCAGCCACTGGCATTTGCAAAAATCTCCAGATCTTTTTCTGTATAAGTGCTACTTATAAGTTACTTCCTTAATCAGCTAAGGAAATAATCCGATTTCTTTGTGGCAAGTGAAATTCCTTCAGACAAATTCATAAGTCTCCTTATCCCATGAACAGCGGGATGACTTGGTTGACCAGTTTCTAGCAAGAGTAAAAGATATTTTTTATTGTTGTACAGCTTTCAATTCTAATTGAATCTTCTCTAGAGTGATGGTTTTGGTCACTTTGCCATTTAAAAGCAGAGTCAGTCAGCCCCTATTATTTTCTCCCCAGGAGCAGCTGATTATATTGCTGTAATGTTGTTGAAACTTTTTGTAACTTGCTATTAAAATTACTTTCTATTTTCTTCAGGTCCCCCCTCACCTACTAAAGCTGCCAAAGGGGTGAGTATCGGTGATGTATTTAACTTGGTTTCTGACCTGCTTTGTAGTCTCATTTCCTCTGGATTTTAGTTCCTGTGATAACCTGCAAGATGGTTTAGCAAAACCACATCTTCTTGGTAGGCATACGTTCTTTGTCTAAGTAGCTGCTGCCAGAGTACCCATTAAAAGGGAAACAAAATACAGTATCTATTTTTTTCATTGCTAATTATTAAAGTGAAATGGGATTTCTAGAGGATGTTTGTGTTCCTTTGATTCTTCTCAGTCCTCACATAGAATTAATGGACTGGTTAGTGCTCCCTTCTGGAAATGCTTATCTTTGGATCCATATTTTCAGCTAGTCTCCATGGAGCTGTACATTCCTAGCTCAATACTCATTACTCTTGGAAGTTTGATCTCTCGGGGTATCTTTAATATACATTAGCTCGGTAAAGAATCCTTGCTCTTAATAATACAACCTCTGATTTAATAATGCTGATATTAATGCTTACGTTTGTCATGAAGGTTTCTGTTGTAAATTAGGCTGGTTGAACACAGAAAATTCTTTAAAAATGCTTCTTCTACAGAAAAAATCAGGGCAATTTAGGAAAACCCCATTACCAGAACATAGATGTAACTTCTCCTTCTGTCTTTATCCTGCTGTTTGAGTGCAACCTTAGTTGTATCCCAGCAGTGGCATGACACAAGCACACGTGTTCAGCATGCTCAAAGCAGACTGTGTTCAATAAGATCTTCAGATTCTGCTCCTTGCAAGCGTCCAGCTGCCCACACTGAATAAATGAGAGCAGAAATCCCTGCAGTTGGAGGGCACTGGCCCTGTCAGCATGGATCCCATGGCAGTGTGCTAAAAATAGTTTGGACTTGGCGACTGGCATTCTGTTCCAGCATACATGCAGGAGCAGCAGCCCACAGAGCGCTCGATGCTCAGTGGCATTAAGCAGCGTGGCAAAATAATTCACTTAAATGGGGCAAGTTCTTGTGTTTATAAACATACAAGAAGTGTCAAACTGTTGAATGGCTCTGGGCAGTTTCTTCTGCTCTCGGTGAAAGGGCAGATCTGTGTCTGTTCTGCTCCTGTGGTTCAGCATGCACTGCCACGTGCCAGTTTTCCAGGCTGGGTTTCAGCCCAGAAGAAGTATTTAGAGTTATTTTAGTGCATAACTGATTGGGAATTTAGATGAGAGACCACAAGGATGTTTGGTGACATTTCCTCATGAACAGGAGTGTTGCAGCTATCAGATCATGAAAAGGCAAATAGTGAGTTGTTAATGCCTCACACTATTCAGTGTGTCTTTCTGTCTTGTATGTATATCACTCCAGCAAACAGCTCGTGCTGGGAGCACCTCTGGTGCTTGTGGGGAGCAGCTTGGCAGAGGGCAGGAGGCAGTGCCTGTGGAGCAGCGGGTGCCCATGGTGCTGGACTGTGGTCCAGAGCCTTGCAGGTGCCTGACAAGGATTCGGTGTCTTCTCCAAATGGGATCGGTCCTTTATGTCCCGCTTCATCCCATGTGTTGGTAACCACCAGCATCTGCCCAGCTTCGCTTCTCTCCGAGCATCAGTCACTTCAAACCCTTTCCAAGCCCAGTCTCCAGTAGAAATTCACGTACCAGTGAGGAAGACTTCAGTACTCTGGTCAGACACATCCACTGGAAAAGTTGTAATTTTGTTCCCTTAGTCTCGTGTTTTTCTTCTGCACGGTGTTCACTGTCTTTCACCCACAAGCATAGTCATGCCTTTATTTAATACAGATTTTGTGTCCATGGGCTGTTTCAGAAGGACAAGCAGGACAGTTCAGGGAGTTTGGAAGCTGTCAGCGATACCATTCCACAGCCGATGCCCTTCCCGCCCTCTGCTGTGCGACCAGGCTCTCCTAAACTGGACCCTTCCGAAGTCTACCTGAAGTCTAAGACAATTTATGAGGACAAACGTAAGTACATCATCTTCAACTTGAAAACACTCAATTAAGAAGGAATTTTTTATTGTACGTGCAGTAAAACTACTGAGACTTTGTTGCTAAGTTTGTTAACCTGCTGTGGATAAAACATTTCAATGCATAATTTAACCAGCAATTAGAAAAACAAAAAAATAAAATATGTTTCAACCATATTTTCAATAAAACAGTTAATTGCAGAAATAATCTCAAAGATGATTTTGAAGTAAACTGGAGCAGCCCTGCTCATTTCAGAGTTTATAAAAGTAGCTCTGAGTTGTGTCACAGACTGGCTTTTATCCTGGTCTAGAGCAAAAATGTAGTTGTGATTTCTGCTCTGAAAATTAATGATACCATTTTGGAAAGAGAATATCTCTGTATTTCTGGTTACTGTGTTCTGTCACTAGAAGACTCAAGAGTGTACCACCAAAGCATAATCCTTCAATAATCGAAGATAGCTCCTTACATGTTTTGAAATACTGTTTTTTTTCTTAGCTCCAAACACAAGAGATTTAGATGTTTTCCTGAGAAAACAAGAGTCAGGCTTTGGTTTCCGGGTGCTTGGAGGGGACGGACCGGATCAGCCTGTAAGTGAAACTGCTCACAGTTATCTCATAGTCTTGCTGTTGGAATGATCCTGCTCTGTCATCCTCATTTCCCATCATCCCATCCAGGCAGTTCAGTGGTGGCAAAATTGATCAAATCACTACCTGCCTTTCAGAGATCACAAATTGGTCCAGATCACCTTTATTTTTTCCCCTTTGTGGACTCCAGTCTCCAAGGTTCTGTGCCCTTCCCGCTACCGAGCCCATCCTTGGCCACAGTTTTTTATCAGGCTGAGGACACTGGTCGTGTTTCTACAGCAGTTGCTGTGTCTCGGAGCCCTAGGAAGGGCCGTGCTGATGCCCAGCCTTTGCCCATTGCCACCTAGTCCCAGTGGTGGCCTTGGCACAGGATGTGCCCGGATTCAGTGATTGGTGTGCTGTGCACAGCGGCGCATCCTGGGAAGCAGCTGAGTGGTAGGAAGCGGTTGCTCCTCCTGTCAAAATTTCATTAGGCTGCTCCTTTTCTTGCAGCCCAGCGAAACCAGGTTTGAGATGGTGTCACACCCCTTTATTCCCTGCTTCTCCCACTGGATTTTTAGGCACGCATTGAGTTGGAGGCGGCTGGGCAGATGCCAGCGCAGACACCCCTGGATAGTCTGTTCTCCAAGGGCAGGTTTTAGGAGACTCCCCTCTATTTTCAAACATGCATAAATTTCTCTCTGGGAAGAAGCACTAAGACTTGTACTGTGTATCAGGGACCTTTCTTAAGTCTGTTAAGCGGAGAGAAAAAAATTTTGGAATAGATCTGCGTAGATTGTTTTCTGATTACAGTGAAGGAATTCAGTTTTTCCATTCCCAGCTGTGATCCAGTGCTAGCCTTTTTTTTTTTTCTTCTCCCCTCACTAACATGCATTTAAAGTAAAGAGCAAATCCGGAGAATGTTACTTCTGTTGCACTTCATAGCATTTGTGGTGTTTGGTTTCCGTAACAGCCATAGGTGTTAGGAAGTGTGGAGCTGATGTCTTGGTTGCTGTGTACTGATGAGCTGCCCACCATTGCCTAACCTCCAACAGTACTTGCTGTAGTTATCTTTAATCTTCCATTGAATCTGAAAGTGATTCTAGCATATGAAAGAGTGTGGTGTTCTTATCTGTATTCTGTTTAGTAGCACTTTTTGAGGTGGGGGTAGGCAGAACTGATGATGTTTGAATTCATTATCTAATCACCAAAAGCTAACACCAAAGCAACTTGAAGTGTGGAACTGTCTATAAGCAACTTTTCAGAAATAAATTTGAGTTCTTTCAAAAACTTATATTTCTTCCCCAATCATTCTGCCTCGGTCTTGATAAAAAAAATAAAGTTGATTGAATGACAGAGGCTTTTGTGTCATTAATGTCTGGGAAATCATATATATAATAAGTACACGGTGTGTGCTCATTTCAAAAGCTGAGCTTTGTAATAAACTGACAAACATGCTCAAGAGAGCAGAACTGACAAAAATACGGATTAAAGATTTTTGAAGTATTTACTGAATGCTTTGAGACTTGCAGATTGTGTCCACCAGGTCAGCTTGTGCAGAGTACAGTTGCTGGCTGCGTTTCTGCTAGAGCTGAACAGTGAGATAATCTTAAAAGAGTCTTCCCAAAAGACCTCATCTGCACAGTTATCAGAGTTACCTGGATTCCTTCCACTGTGTGTTCTGATGAATCCATGTTCCCGTTCAAACCCCTGGACTCTGCTCACAGATTTATATCGGAGCCATAATCCCATTAGGAGCAGCAGAAAAGGATGGGAGGCTGCGTGCAGCGGATGAGCTGATGTGCATCGATGGAGTCCCTGTGAAAGGGAAGTCACACAAGCAAGTTCTGGATTTAATGACCAGTGCCGCACGCAATGGGCAGGTGCTGCTCACTGTCCGGAGGAAGATCTTCTTCAGTGGTAGGTGTCTGCTTGCCCAGAAAGAACACTTAGGGCTTGTAGTCAAATCCACTGAAGCTGCTCTGGAACTTAATTACTGCACTGGGGCTGAGCAGCCCGAGATTGAGGAGGGTCAGCTATAACTCTTAAACGGAGAAAAGCAGAATTTAATAAGCTTGGGCTGTGTTGCGCGCTAACTTGGACTGCTCACACACGTAAGGCTCTGAAAATTACGGTGCGGGGGTGATTTCTTTAAACCTTTTCGCACACAGTAGTTAGAACAGCCATTAGTGCTGTGGAAATTGCGTAATAACGCAGTCTGTTTTCTCTACATCCCAGAACGGTTTGGGTTGGAAGGGACCTTAAAGCTCATTTTGTTCCACGCCCTGCCATCGGCAGGGGCACCTTCCACGTACTGTATTCTCAACTTTTTTGGCCTCAGTGTGTAGCAAGATTAACTGTATTCAAACGAGAGCTGTTTCAGGGCAGCGTTTTGAGATGCTGCAGTTTTAGATGAGTGTCCAGATCAACCGTTTAGAGAAGATTCATCCGTGGCTCCATGGATGACAAAGCTGGGATGGGATTTAGAGCTGACAAGGGTCCCTGCTCTGATTAGCAACTGCTGTTGCCACCTAACGCTGGCACTGACAACCGAGCTTCACGGTTGTGCTGAAATTGCTTGGTATGATTTGTTCCTTATTTGTTTGTCCATTCCCTGCAAGGGGAAAAGCAGGCGGAGGAGGAGGAGCCACAGCCCGTCCTGGCACAGAACGGCTCTCCCCGGCTGAACCGTGCGGACTTTGCCAACCAACCGTGCCCGGAGGTCTACGATGTCCGTCTGCAGCGGAAGGAGAACGAAGGATTTGGCTTTGTCATCCTCACCTCCAAGAACAAACCTCCTCCTGGGGGTAAGTGCCATGTCCTGGTGGCTCTGCCCCTGCCAGGCCTCGCTGGGGCTTCTCCAGGGATATCTCTTCCTGTGCAGTGCCAGTGTTTCCCTCATAGTCACCTTTCACTCACACTGGCACAGCCCAGCCAGCTGAGTCTTGGTCTGTCTTGCTTCATATTCATGCTCTTTTTCACCCAACTGTGACATAAGTGGGGAACAGGGAATGTGTATCCCACACTACCCATACCCAGGAATGTGCACTTGTCACAGGGCAGCGTTGGGGATGTAGATATTTGTCAGGCTGTGATGACGATGCATTAATTCATTGGCATTTTAATGGAAGCGTAGTTTCAACTACTATAATGGCTTTATATTACCTAATCAGGTAAAATTTCTTATTTTGGGAAGTAGAGTCTACAGTATTTGGTGGAAAGCAATGAAGTTGTTACCGTCATTAAGTGTGTTTGTCTAGAAAGATCATCAAAGTGAAAAAGTAGCCTGGTCCAGTATTGCAGTTGTGAGATACGGACACGGCTCAGGCGTAGTTGTCTCTAGTTCTGCCTCTGCATTCATCTCTGGGAAAGGAACTGAAATTGGTCTTTTTTCCTTCTACTTTGCATAAAATTTCTTATTTTCTCCATTCTTTCTGTTCCGGCCCCATAGCTTTGGTTTCTGGAGGAGTCTGTGCAGGGCACGGTGTCAGTCTGGGATGAACTGAGGGAACCAAGCCAGAAGAGCTGGAAGAAATTTGTGACAACTATTACAAGTGCATGTTCATCTCAGAGACCAGGAAAAGGGGTCAAGTCTGTGCAGAGCTGATGTAGCACCTTGCTGGCCATGCACAGGGTCCCTGCTCAGGTCCTCATCTGACTGAGTCAGTCCCCAGCAGAAGTTTGATATCTTTTTTGAGTGTGTTTAAGGGTTATTTTTTTGTTTGCAAGTAGGAAGAGTTTGCCTGTGCATCTGAATCTCTGCCTTGCACTGGATGGCCATAACTCTCTCTGAGCCCACGCTGTCCTTCAGGGTTGATGCATGAAACAGAAAACTACATTATATATTGCAAACCCAACTGCTCCGGAGCACCCCAGGGCCACACGTTCTTGCTCATTCCTTTGCAGATGTGACCCGTTTCCTTCCCATGTTTTCCTTCAGGCACAACACCCTGTATGTGACAAGGCCGTGCTGTTGGGTTGGCACCTCCATTCACTCACAGTGAAGCATTCCTCATTATTTGCAGGTTTGTCCCATAGTAGCAGTGCCACCCTTTGGAGCAGGAGAGGAGGGACGAACACTGATCTCTGCTCTGTAATGACCAGTGACAGGACCCAAGAGAATGGCTGGAGCTGTGCCAGGGGAGGGTTAGGTTGAGTATTAGGAAAAGGTTCTTCCCCCAGAGGGTGGTGGGGCACTGAACAGGCTCCTCAGGAAAGCGGTCAGAGGTCCAAGGCTGCCAGTGCTCAAGGAGTGTTTGGACAATGCCCTTCAGGCACAGGGTGGGACTTGTTCGGATTTTGGGATGTCCTCTGCAGTGCCAGGAGTTGATGATCCCTGTGGGTCCCTCCAACTCAACATATTTTGTGATTCTGTGACCGGTAGTTCTGGGTCTATGTGATGCTTATCTGATGTGCACATGGTAGGATTCTTGAGGTTGCCCTGTGCAGGGCCAGGAGCTAGACTTTGATCCTTGTGGATCCCTTTCCACTCAGTATATTCCATAATTCCGTGAATACTTACGGTGTTGCTGCGCCTGTTCTTGTTTCCTAGTGATTCCTCACAAGATCGGGCGGGTTATCGAGGGGAGCCCGGCTGACCAGTGTGGGAAGCTGAAGGTGGGCGATCGAATCTCAGCGGTGAACAGCCAGTCCATCGTGGAGCTCTCCCATGACAGCATCGTGCAGCTCATCAAGGATGCAGGCAACGTGGTGACTCTCACGGTGGTCGCTGAGGAAGGTAAGGAAGGTGCCACCACGCTATCAAAAGTCGGGTATTTATCACTGCTGAAGTTTATTGGCTTAAATGGAGTATTTGAAGATGTTTGAAAATTAAGGAGAGTGAATCTTAGAATATACTGAGTTGAGTGGGACCCACGGG
This sequence comes from Corvus moneduloides, assembly GCF_009650955.1. NCBI lineage: Eukaryota > Metazoa > Chordata > Aves > Passeriformes > Corvidae > Corvus > Corvus moneduloides. Next base: position 7,285,085 of record NC_045499.1, read on the forward strand.
GATCATCAGGTCCTAGAAGTTGAGTAAGTTGGAAGCTCATGTGTTTGCTCTGGAAGAGCTGAAGGCAGGTGGGACAGAGAGAGGGAGCTGCCAAGGTGGTTGTACCCAAAAAGAAGCTAGAAGTATTAACAACGCAATGAAGAGTGAGAGAAATTCCCATTGTGTGAGAGAGGGAAAGTGCTGCTGACATAGAAACGTCCTGTCCAGACCTTGTATTCTCCAGCCAAGGAGAAATGACCCCCCCTCAGGGGGCTGCAGCAGCCACAGGATAATGCTTAGTGAGAAAATCTCACCCCACTCAGGGCCCAGCTCCTGCTGCTGCAGAGCTCTGTTCCCAATGAAGTTGGTGCTGCCAGGATGCTCTGTCCCTGCTCTAAGGCGACAAGGACTCCTGCTTTTCAAAACCCTCAGTTTTTCCTTTCTCCAGTGTTAAAACATGCAAATTCCCTAATGCTGCATCCTTGCAGCAGAAACATGCTGTGGTTCTGTCTGCCAAAGCTCCCCTTTGGAAAAGGGTCACATTCCACCACATGGCAAAAAAACCTTGACAGGGTTTTCCTGCAGATCTGGCACCTGCAAAACCTGCTGTGTCACCTGAGCAGCAAAGTGAGTCCTAGGGACTGCAAAGCCCCATCTTCAGAGACTGTGACTTAATGACAGCTCCCATATAACACTGCAAGCACTGTGGTATTGTTTCTAAGCAAAAATACGTAAATACATAAAATCCAATAATTTGGAGAGAAATGCTGTTTTCCAGCCCAGCATTTTTCTTGAATGCTGCTTACGGGTTTAATTAAACTCCCTATCATTATTTTGTCAGAAAGTTGGCTTTCTTCACCTTTAAAATAAGAAATACGTAGAGCCAGGCTGCAAATAAAGCCAGAAGATGATTCTCTGATTTCACATTCATTGCAAATATTTAACATGCCATCTCAGCCTGTAACACAGAATTTCAAAGACTTAATGTTCCTTTTTGTTAATGCTTAAAGTAGAGAGACCTCTATAAGTTGTTCTTTTTCTACTAAGATTTTTACTTTTATCAAATCCGATTCATTCCAGTTTGAAGGAACACACTTCAGAGCAGTTGCCATGGGTGATGTTTATAAAACAACCGACGTTTGAGTTGGTTGAATTAGATCTGTTTTCTCTGCAGGTTTTAGTCATCGAATCCCAAACCTGGTTTGGGTTGGAAGGACCTGAAAGCCCATTTCATTCCACTCCCTGCCATGGGCAGGAACACCTTCCACTTGTTCTCAGAATAAGTTTTCTGAATATCATATTTCCACCCATTATTTATGCGTGACCTTACACGGACTCTATGTAAAAACCTTTCCCACTGCCTCAATTACAGATTTGCAGCCAAAATACAGAGATAAAACCAGAACCTGGGGAGACTCAACAAAGAGAGGAAAAAACCCCTCAGCAACAGGTGGTAAAACCAGAGTGGAGATCAGTCAGAAAAAATCTGCGGCTCAGAGGAGTGGAGTTGGTGTGTTTCACATGTAAAGAATTTTGTGACAATGAAGGAGAAAGAAGCAGAACCGGTTCCACTGGAGTGGGAATATATCTCCACTTTAAAATTCCCCTTGATGTAGATGAAAAAATAGAGTTTAGCTCACAGTGTAGAACCCTGTGTAGTGGGGGAGTCCAGCATGGATGTGGGCGAGCCCGGGCTTCAGGCACTGGGAGAGAGCTGAGCCTCACAGGGCTGGTTCACACCCAGGAAAATCCAGGGTACAGCTCCAAAACCACAAAATGCCCTTTTTGCTGGAAGCTGTTGAGCCTCACAAAGCACAAACCCTGATAGAGTTTGCTGTTCCCTAGCTTTGTCCTCTGAGACTGGCAACAAAACCTCTGCCTGGTCCCCTTCCCTCCCTCTGAGCTTTCACAGACCTGTGATCTTTGCTTTTCGTGGTAATAAATGAATTCCCTTCATGCGCCAGAAGAGATTCTTTAACATTTTTCACAAAAGCAGGAGCCTGTCAGCTTTTGTCATGCATTAGCTGGGAACACAAGAGAGGAGGCTGCAGAGAGGGCTGCAGGATTTGTACAAACAGATGGCGTTTTTCTTGCCTATGCTTCTAAATTAAAAATCTGAAGATAAACCAGGAGTAAAAGTTGACATTTTATCTCTAGAGAAAAACCTCTTTAAGGCATGTCATGGGAACAGCACCAAGCAGTTCTGTGGAGGGCCCGGGAGGTCTCGCGTACCTGAGAAATTTGGTGTAATACGCTTTCAGTTTCTCTTCCCCTAACACTCTTGAGCACTTCTTGTATTTTAGTGGAATTTGTGTGTTCTTAATTAGGAAATGCAGTAGGGTGCTGCACCTAATGGGGCTGGAACATCTCTAGTTTTGGTGCTGGGAATGATGGTTTTTTAACCCTTTCAGGGAAAAGGAGTTATTAGTTTATACTTCAGCACAAAAGTCCATCTTGGGCCACTACTTGCCATTCGGGCTCTAGCTAAGAGACAGCTTTTTGCGTAGACTTGTTTTTTTATTCTTAAGTGACAGTGTCATTTTGTATCCTGAAACATGGGGTTTTTTCCAGAAATGCACTGGATTTATTGTAAAGCACACACTAACAGTATTTTCCGTGGAGGGGAAAATAGTAGGAAGTTATTTTAAATGGTTTTATTAAAATCTTATTTTTTACTTAACTTTTGGGAGAAGCAAAACACTTTAAAATTCCTCTTGATTGCCTGCCAGTGAACTCCTCCCCCCAGTGTGCCTGTGGGACCAGTCCCTCACCTTTCCTGGAACTGGGCAGTGGAAAACTCTGCTGTACCTTAAGTGAGTTGGCAATTTCCTTCTATTTGATGGGGCCGTCACCTCCAAATCCCCATTGCCCCTGCAGATCCTCATTCCCTTACCTTTACAGCAGGATATTTCTCAAATGGACATTGTTCTTCATCTCTTGCAAAATTTTATGATATTGGATATCTGAACCAATTTCGTGGACCTGATCAGCCTGATCCCCTCTGGCGTTTATCAAGTTGCAAACAGTCTAAAACCCTTCTGTTCATGTCAGGATCCATACAAGTGTGTTGGTTTTTCCTGAGGAAAAGCAGAGTAAAAAACAAAAATAAATAATAAAATTCCTAGGAATTTATTCTGTGGGACTAATGAGCTGTTGTACTTGTGTTCCTGGCTTGGAAAATCCTCTTTCTGTCATGCCCACGTGAGCTCGGCTCAGCCCAGCCCGAGGTGTCGCGGCTGCAGTTCCTTGGGAGCAGTAGCCCCAGCACTGTCCTGGCTGTGGATTTGGGAAGTCGTGACTGTTGATTTTGTTTGAACTTTAGAGCAACGCGGTCCTCCATCCGGAACAAACTCGGCCAGGCAGAGCCCAGCTCCACAGCACCGACCACTGGGATTGGCACCGATCAACCCTGACAGGTTGGGAAAAGAGGCTGGGAATGGTGGGAAAAGCTTGGCCGGAGGGATTAATGCAAAGGTAACATCCACGTCCTTTCACCCTTCTGTAGGGGAGCTACAGAAGGTGAAGCTGGAAAAGAAGTTTCTAGTAGTTACCGGCTGTCCTGGCCCGAGCACAAGCACATGGCACAGCTGGATGCTGCTTCAGGTGTTGGCAGCCGTTATTCCCAGGTACAAAAGTCCATCCAGAGGGCGTGAAGACACGGGGAATACTCATCCATCAAGGCACTCTAGTGGCATTGCCACAGAGTTCTCAAAAGCAGAACGTTAAAACATTTCTCTGTCGGATGCGGGTGGAAGAGTTGCGTATAAAAACGTACCTGAAGGGTCTCACAGAATGTTTTTGCTCATGTTTTAAATGTGATTATCTCCTTAGAGTAGTTAAACACTCATTATAGTTATGAAAGAAACAGAATATGCTTGTAATGGAGCTACTACAGACCCTTTGGCAAAGTTTCTTCAAGAATTTTGTGCCTATCTCAGACTTAGAAGGAAAGATGTTCTGAATGTTTAGGCTTAGATTAAGACCGTTACCCTGAGACACCCCAGAGCTGGGATGAATGCAGCTTAAGCGCTCAAAATACAGAAATATTGAAATGTTTTTTAGAAAAACAGAAGGTTAAATCTGCCTAGAGGTCCTCATTGCTTTTTTTCTTTTTTTTTTTTTTCCCTTCTCTTCTTTTTTTTCTTTTTCTCTTCTTTTTTTTCTTTTTTCCCCCTCTGACTTCCTGCACAGAATCCTGGCTGTTTCCCAGTGGAGTTGGAAAGGGGCCCTCGAGGGTTTGGATTCAGCCTCCGAGGAGGAAAGGAATACAACATGGGCTTATTCATCCTCCGTCTGGCTGAGGATGGGCCGGCAGTCAAGGATGGGAGAGTCCATGTGAGTTTGGCTTCTCTAATCAATTTGTTGATGCAGTTGATACATTAATTTACTCAGAGTGGCAACAAACTTGGATTTTCACAAGCACGGGGTCCCAGAACCCTGGGCCTCTGCCCTTCTTCCAGCTGTCCCCTGTGGCCGTGGGCTTTTGGGTGAGAGATCCATGAACAGCTCTGGCCATCCCAAAGGAATTGTCCGCCTTGCTGGGGTTACAGTAGCATCTCTGGGTGTGAACGGCAGCTACTCGGGGGTATTTTAGGACCCCCAACAAGAGATTGCACAGTGGAACAAAAAGCTGGGAGGAGAACCACTGTCCAAGTCAGTTAATTTTTAAGGAATGTTTGTGTGTACATTGTGCTGCTGCTGTTCCGTGCCATCTCTGGAGGTATAAACCTGATTTTTTTCCAAATACTATGTTAATTCTTATATTTGTGTAAGGAATTCACTCTCAGATATTGTAGTAAAAGCATGAGTGCAACAGAAGGAACGATGGCAGGTGAGACTCCGTGGCTACTGCCCAGAGCTGGATTTTCAGAGGCTGGAGCATGGAGCTGAGCCGGGCGCCCATCAGATGCCATCCCTTGCAGTCCTTGTGCTTCCCTGCTGCTGGCACATGGCTCCGCCTCTCTTTGTACTGTATTTGCAGAATGGGGCTGGCACAGATAGTTGCTGTGAGGCTTAATTGGATGTGGAATTCCTAGTATTCATAACTTCTCTTATCCTGTTCTTTGTGGTAATTAGCATTTTTTCCCCACATACTTGAGAGACAACACGAGTGTAGCATTCACTGCTGCTATTTTTTCTCACAGTCCTCCTTCAAGTGGCATCACACTGAGCTCCAGGGCTTTGCTTTTTGGGCAAAGCAACCAAAAAATTGTCCAGCCCAGAGGAGAGGAGCCGGAGGTCAGACCTCACCAGGGTCCGCAGCTTCCTCCCGAGGGGCAGGACCAGTGACAGGCCCTGGGGGAACGGCTGGAGCTGTGTCGGGGGAGGTTTAGTTTGGATACTGGGAAGAGGTTCTTCCCCCTGAGGGTGGTCAGGCGGTGGAGCAGGCTACCCAGGGAATGGTCACAACCACAAGGCTGCCAGAGCTCAAAGAGCATTTGGACAACACTTCCAGGCACAGGATGGCGTTGTTGGGGTGTCCTGTGCAGAGCCAGGAGTTGGACTGGATGATCCTTGAGCGTCCCTTCCCACCCTTGGCACTAAACCTGTCCCAGTGCTGGCATGCGCCAAGTCCCCGGCCCAGCCCAGAGCGCAGATGGGCTGAGCTCGCCCAGCCTGAGGTTATTCACACTTGTCATTTCTTGTTGCCCGGATGTGGTGTCACTTTCTGACTGTACTTAACAGTGTGAGGAGGAATTTCTCATCCGGCTAGCTGAGCTGTCCCGGTGCGTCCCTGTGCCAGCCTGTCCATGAGGAGCCAGCGGTGACCTCCTTTGACAGAGGGTCTTCAACAAAGCCTAGGCAGCCTCTTTAAGCTGCTGCTGTTACACACCAGTGACATCTGTTGGCTGCTGTGCGCAGTGCCAAATAGGCTCCTGCTCCCTTTTTCCGACTTCCCATCCCAATTTCCCCTAATAGAGAACTCTTTTTGGGGTATGTTATTCCAGCCCCTTCCCAGCAGCCGGGGAGGTTAGCGCGAGCTGAAATTACCTGCCTGGTACCTGTGAGAGTTGTTTACTGGCTCTGAGACCTCAGCACTGATCTCTCCAACCTGAAATAACAATTCCTTTCCCTACATCAAACCTGTTGCGTGGTGTTCAGCTCTGCAGTGGGTGTAGGGAAGGTGCTGTGTCCTCCCGTGGATAAGGTGACCTCAGACAGGTGTGATGTGGTTGATCCATGTGCTCCCTCCCCACCATGATCCAGAATGAAAATACATTCAAGCACATCCTGTATCTAACTTATCACTTGTAAATAAATAGATGTGGTTAAGATCTCTGCAATCTTTTCCTGAGCAGATGACCTCTGTGCCCCTCTGAACCCCCAGACCCTGAGGTCACATCCTGCTTGTCATCCATGGAATGGTGTCACTAATGCCCACTGGATTTTAGCACGAGAGGGAAAACAGTAGCATCTGCCTCTATTATTTTTTCTTTCTAAATTAAAAACCAGTTCACAGCATCAGAGATTCCCAGAGACTAACCCGCTGCTCTTTTTTCCCCAGGTTGGTGACCAAATTGTGGAAATTAATGGAGAACCTACCCAAGGAATCACTCACACACGAGCCATTGAGCTGATTCAGGCTGGAGGAAATAAGGTGCTGCTGCTGCTGAGACCAGGGACTGGATTAATACCAGATCACAGTACGTCGTCTCAAGGGCTTTTTGCTGTTGAGGGTCCAAGGCAGGAAAGTGAAGTGGGATAAGGAGATTCTGCTGCTTGTTCACTGCAGTAGTTGGCAGCTGCCTTTGTGACAGCTGTGCATTTATTCTTGAATTAAATTTAAAAATAAATGAAAATATAAAAATTGAAAATTAAAATATCCATTTTCAAATACGAGGAATATTTGGGGTAAAATTAACATGTGACAAGTACGTAGGAGTATTGCACAATCTGAAATTATTCCGTATTTCTTATTAGTTTCTCAGCTCTGTCCATGCTAATCAAGTTTTTCTGTAAAAACATGCTGATTAACCCTGACTGCCTTTTAATTGAAATGAAAATTCTCTGTGCTACAGTATTGTTAAAATTTTGTTTCTGTACATATTTACTTCTGGTTTTGGCCTTCTAAATTATGGAATGCTTTGTTTTTCAAAGCCAAAACTTCAGGAAGCAGGAAAGGGACAACTTTGCTCTCCAAAGGGATTCAGTTTGATTCAAGGTGATTTCTGCATCTATGACAGGAAACCGCAACTTTGTGGGCCAAAAAAAAAAAAAGGAAGGACAGCAAAGCAAATGCTTGAGGGAGCCACAGAGTTCAGAACTGATGACTTTGGGTCTGACTCAGCCCCGAAACTGCAAATCAGAGACTTTGTGGCAGTGACAGCATTTTACAGCAAAGAACATTTAGTTCCCTAAATAGGCATTTTAGTCTTTGTAACCCCTGATGCCAACACCAAGGTGTTGATGGTTTAAATTCCTAAATTGTAGGATCGCTTTTTCTGATAAGGAGTTTTTCAGTCACAGTGACCAACCCTGAATTTATCCTTTCAAAATCCCAAACACACAGTTCAAACTACCAAATACTTTGTGTGTTCAGTCGCTTACTGGCATTCAGTCAAAGGGTAAAATCTGCTCAGAGCTGTCTCAGTTTTCTTTCCTGCTGAGAACCAGAAAATGGTCCTGAGCATCACTCCTGGCCCTGGTGGTCACAGAAATTCCCTGAGCTTGAGGGATGAACAGAATCGGACAAAAGGGAACCTCTGTCTAGCCCTCTGTCTAGAGTGGGGCCTGGGATGAGGTGAAGGAAGTGGTAGAGTGGGGAAGGGTTTATTGCCTCTTGCCGTGCTGTTAATCCCACATTTCTGATTGAAATCTTGCTTGCTGTACTCTGTGATTTTTTTTTTGGTATGTACTTCTGGGCTTTTTCTCTTCCTCCTTCAGGTTTGGCTCCTTCCAGTCTGTGTCCCTACGTGAAACCCGAGCAACATTAAGGGCTTTCAGTGCTTTTCTTGGTTTTTCCTTAAAGACTTGGTAAATCTGCATGTCTTGTTTCATCTCTTCCTATTATTAAAGTGCAAGGCTACGAATAACCCCAACTTTTCACTGTTTTGGATTTCTTTAAGCATAACAGTTCCGGTTTGTTTGGTTTTATTAAACAATGTAGGTCAGTAATTTGAAATTTTGCTGCGTAGGCACGAAAATTGTTTTGATCTGAGACCATGTCTGCCCTGCAGGGATCCAGCATTCTGAGCACTAGATTTTTTTCTTCCAAAATCACATCCTCAGGATTGTTGTAGAACAACACAATACAGAAATCTGGCTATATAAAGCTTTGAGAATATGCCACTCCGTAATGCTTCCTGAATTGAACTCAGTAGTTTGCTGATTATTACTTTTTGTGTATTTAGTCAAATCTCTTGCTGTTCGCTTCCAGGTGATTGGGATAGCTACAGTCCTGCTTCATCAAATGTAATATATGAAGAACAGATACCATTATTATCTTCATCTTCCCATCCTGCTTCCCCATCTGAAATGTGTTATTTAGCAGTACCAGGAGAAGCTTTAACCAGAGTTCAGCTGTCTGAGGAACTGGAACAAGCAGAGAACATTGTGCCTGACAAGATAAGCACTTTAACTGAAAACCAGTGTGAGAGGAAGCCTCAGTCTTCTCCCCGGAGAACAAAGAAGAGATGGGAATGTCCCTCGAGCCCTGGGTTTGGAGTCACTAAAGCTAGTTCGGAAGCAGGGACCGGAAGGGACAGATCTGCCAGTGCAGCAAAGTCAGGGGCTGCTGAAGGATACTCTCACAGCCCCGGGAAAGGGGATCCTGAAAAAAACAATCTCTCACATAAATCTGACAGTTCCAGGAGCGAGAGTAAAACCACAGAAACAGGGATGGAGAAGAGCGACAAAAGAGAGCGTTCCAGTGGAAATCGAGGAAGGTCAGCTAGTCCCCAGAGGCATCTCGGCGAGCCAGGAAGTGCGGGAACGGGGGGAAGGATACGAGGTAGAACATCCAGTGGTGACAAGGCAGCTGCTGAGCAGTTGAAAGGTGAGAATGGTAAACTGGGAGTCACCAGGAAAGAGATGAAGCAGAAGACCCCAGGAAAGACAGAAGGGTGTTCTGCAGAGCAACATTACCCAGCATTTGGTGGGAATAGCCTTCCCTTCAGGGACTCCAGGAGAAATGCCTCCGAGGATGATTTATTAACCAAGTCCAGCTCTGGAGACACAGGTTCCAGCAGGTTCAAAACCTCCAGCCTTTCCAATATCCCACTGCTTTCCATGGAGAAACAAAGGAGGGTGGAAACACAGGAGGCTCTTATGCTGAACAGTCACCGTGGAGAGAGACACGTGGAGCTGCCCAATGAAACCAAAGATGGAACTTCCCAACCTGAGAGGAATTCTCCAGTAAGGAAAACACCGATAACTCCCGGGCCGTGGAGGGTCCCCAGTGGCTGTAAGGGCACCCCAGCAGCAGGAGTGCCTGGAAAACGGGTGTGACTGACTGATGCTGATTTTTAGAATGTGTCTTGATCAATTTTCCCATAAGGGTAATGTAAAGCATTGGTTCTTCTCACACAATTGTCTTTTTTTTTTTTTTTTTTTTTCTCCTCAGAAACTGGTTAGAGGGGGGGAAGTGTTTGATTTGTTCTTAAATTATCTAAGCTGCATGAAGGACCTTTCAGATTGCTTCGGTGAAACTCTTCCATGAGCTGCTGTCCCCATGTCCCTTTGCAGGCCATGTCTGCTGCTCCCAGTGTTGCACTGCTGCAGCTTCCCCAAGTGTTGTGAACTCTGAACAAAGTTATTTAATGCCTCTGTTGCCAACGCCATCCCGAATCACTTTCTGTTTTTGTGCCAAGCTATCTACTGTATCCAGTCAATCTGATCCTTCCCACATGGATTCCGGTCGCAGACAAGGCAGGTTTGGGCTGAAGTGGGTGTTTTCTCTAGAGCACGTTGCACATTTACATCAGGAAACCCACGTGTTCTTGCTGGATCAGGGAGAACACGGGCAAGTTGGTTCTGTCAGTTCCAGGGCAGCAAATGAGCTGCTGATGCTGCTCGGTTCATATGTTTCCTGGAATTTTTATACCTGATACAAAACCCTGTAGCTAAATACCGTATTTGACATAATTTTGTAATTGTGCTTTTTCTGACACAGCAAAATCACTTTAGTTCCTTGATTCACAGGGATTCTCACATCCATGAGAGGAAAGAAAATCTGGGTTCTGTTAAATAACACAATTCCTTTGGTTTCACTCGTGGCACCGTGACGTGCTCAGCCTCGGTGTGGAGCTGATACTGAAGTCCCATCTTTAATTATTTAATGCTAGTTGGGAATTGGGTTTTTTCCCCTCTGTAGAGGTAAGAACTGACCTTAGGACAGAGTCAGCTGCCAGAGCAGCTTTTTCAGTGAAGTTCTTGCCTGTATAGTTTAGGACTCTCCCCTATTTACTATGAATGTGCGATCAAGGAGTGTCAATGACAAACAGGATGCAGGAGAACATGACGTCTATGGTTTGGGCTGGCAGAGATACTTTAAAGAGGGATGCTACCACCAGAACCTACTGACACATCAGTCCCACAGCCATAAGAACAACAGAAACTGAAGGGGTTTATTTTATTCACAGTTTTAGTGATTATTTCCTGACATCTGAGATTTTTAATGACTGCAGGAAAGTGGTGAAAAGAGGGCCCTTGGTCCAGTTTGCAGGAGAAAGATGAGTAATGATTGAGCTTTACTCACTCAAAATGCAAACTAATAGGATTTACTCTTTGCAAGTCAGTATCTCATTTTGGCTTTGAAACGTTAAATGCTTTTAAAGGCTAACAAAGCACGGTGAGGCACTTCTGAGTGGAATGCTTCACGAGTACAGCTGACCACTCAGACAGCTTTTAAACAAAGACTTTGGGAATTCAAAAGGATTTAAAGCAGCTCTGAACCATGCTGCTCTACACCGGGTGAGCCATTGAGGTTTGCTGTGTAGCATAACACGTGCAAATACTCCCTGGGTGGAATATGACTGTGAAATATTTAATACTCTGAAGTAGCCTGTGTAGATATTACCCTGCGTTCTTCCCCAGAGATTGGTTTATGTTGAGCTGTGTGCACTCGGCCTGACCACTGAATACAGTGACAAATCCAGTCCTTCAATTCCAGATGAATTAGCACCACTGAAATCATTTCCCTGCCATCAACTCCCTTCTATTTTTCTATATGTTAATGTGACCTGATAATGTCTTATCTGTGTGTGATTTCTCTTCCCATAGACCTTGTATCTGTACTTCAGTATCAGACTTAGCCATGTGGCCTTGGAATGCTACGCAGTGTATGGATGTACTGGGTGTAAATGTTTATATATTGTACAGCACCTTTATACAGACTTCTGAGGTTCTGACTAGAGAGAGACCTGTAAATCGCTCATTATTTTTTATATAGATATTAAAAACAAACTCCAGTTCATGGCCTGTTGGTTCTGCACTGTCTAAACCAGGTTCTCGGTGAGCTTTCAGGGGCATGATCCAGGTTTTACCCACAAACACACTGCTCTTAGGGAAAACAAATGCAATTTATTATTGGAAGTCCTTGATCCCCCGTTCAAATAACAAATGTTCAGCAAAAATGGTATAAAAATCATTAAATCCTGTAGAAATGGTACTGTGACAAAGTACTTGTCCTGTAGGTTTATTTGTACATTTTGCTATATAAAAATGTAATTTCCTTTGACATCTCACAACTTTTCCTTGTGCAGAAAACAGCTGTAAACAATTTAGTACCAGCTGGAGCTCTTCTGTGGCTTTAGTGTTTGATGTCCCACACCAGCTCCTACTGGTTTTAGTGCTAGCTGCCAGGATTTGGCCCTATTAATCCAGTTTTTCTGTGCATGCCATGGGATGACATCTCCGATGAGGCCAGTGCATTCTGGATATCATAGAACAATAAAGCAGAAGGAAAGTGTCTGATACATACACTGAGAATCTATTTTAAAATTGTAATGATAGATTTCCATCATTTTTTTTCTTTATGCCCACACTGCTGGTTCTCTTCTCCAGTGTCTGGCGGACATGCCTAGGACTGATGTTCTGGCGGTTCACGGTTTAGTTTTCCGGAACTGTAAAGAGACCAAGCGAGTTTGGGCCTAAGCCTTAGGTCCAAATGTTCTTCATCTAGAAATAAGACTCAGTGTCCCTTGGCCATCTTGCTCTGCTCCAGTTTCAGGATGAGCCACGGGAGGACTGGGATAAAAGGAAGGAACCCTGGATTCTCACAGCTTGACCTGAAGAGAACTGAAACTGAAGTGAGTCCTGTCCTTCCCCCAAAAACTGGTTCAGGGAGATGGAGACTCACCCAGCACTGGTCTCTGAATTCCCCGTGCAAACCCAGGCCTCACTGCTTGGGCAGGAGGAATTTGGCCACAGACGTGTACAGATGTGACCCCAGAGCTGTTCCTGTTGGTTTGTACGTTTACTCTTGATACTGAATTCTAGCAGGCCACTGATAACTCCTGAGAGAGCAGGGAGGATGACGATCTGCGTGATGTTGTAGGTTAGTGGGTTCACGGTTAGTCCATACAGCCTGAACAGACTGTCCAATTCCTGCAGTGAACAGACAAGGAATAGAGTCCACTAGCATTCAGCAATACCAAAGAATTTATCCTCTGACTTTTAGCTTAACACTGACACTCCAACAGATAGTGATGCCTTGGGCTGCCTCTGTGTCCATTCCGAAATGTATGTACAGGAATACACGCTCCATTTGGAAGGATGTCTCCTGCTGAATCCAAAGCCTCTTTTGCAGCAACACCAGCTGCGCAGGTGCCTGACACTCCAGGCTGCAGAATTTACCCAGACTAACCTATGAGACTCCCAGACTCCGCTCGCTCCTTCCCGAGTATCTCTCTGCTGCTGTCAGAGCTGCTGAAGGACAAGAGGACTGGAGCAGGCCGGAGGGATACTGTGCTCACGCCAGCCTCTCCTCTTAGCTAAACCACTAACCAAAAGTTCACAGCGCTGATTAACCACACTGCTCTTGTACTGCTCCATCTCATGTCACAGCTGTAGGAACACCAAAAAAACCTCCCTTTGTGAGAACTAACTTTAAGAGCCAAGGGCAGGGCAAGGCCACATGTCATTACCATAAGTCACTGCTTCCATAAAATTTAGCTATTCAGGCAGAGTACGATACCTTCAGCGGCTTTGTGTACAGTTTCAGAATGGTGTTTACTAGAGACAGCCGCTCTTTCTGCTTTGGCTTCTCCATCTGAAGGTGCAAGTTTTTCTTTGACAGACACCACAGACCAGATAATGATATTCCAGCACCAGTCCCAAACCAATTCATAGCAAAGGGAAATAGGAGCCATTTTTGCCGTTTGCTGTCTCTCCTAAAGAAGCGAATTTAGCGACGATAACGTCATTCTCTTCCAATTGTTTTGGCTAACACACGTTGACTCGGGAGACAAAAATCGTCCGGAACTTCAGAATTTGAGCCTGTCCCAACACAACCAGCTCGTCCCTACTATGTTGTAACAGCGCTTTGTTGCCTTCTGGCCAACACAAGGTTTGATTTCTAAATTTTAAAGTTTAATTCCAGTATTTAAGCTGGTTTGAAATACAATAATTATATCCAAAGCCGAAGAGAGAACAAGCTAAATGGAGGTACCTGCTCAGTGAGCGAGACCGAAATGACCGTATTTCCTGTTGGTTTCAGAGCCCAAAAATGCCAAAGGCAGTGAAAAGAGAAGCAGTGCTGCCTCCCGCATGGGGAACTCCCAGTAGTAAGTTGCACTCAGAAGGGTTTTGTGACCCTTAAGCACCTGCACTGGGGAAAAAGAAAGGCACCAAACGTCAATGACAAGGTGCCTGTTCTTGGGACAAGTGCACGAGCACTACTGCCCTTGCTCCTCCTCTGCCCAGCCCTCTGTGCTCTACAGCTACTGACAGTTCTTCCCAGGAAATGTAAACCATTCCTCTAATGAGGTTGCAGTAAAAGGTCTCATTTCTAATCTGGCTTCAGCTTGGAAGTGGTTCGACAAAACACCCATCTCTGTGGATCTTTAAAGATGGCTTGTACAGACACTTGCAACAGGTTTCTGTATGTTGTTTCCTCAAACATTTCTATTTTAATATATTTTTATATTAGAAGCGTTTAAACAAGCTTCAGCACGAGCTCTGTGCCCTGCCATACTTCCAAGTCCTAAGGAAGAGCTGGATAGCCTCATGTTCATCCAATACCCGGGTCCCAGACACTGGTGGCTAAAAGCACACACGTTCCCCTGCGGGTCCCACCCGAGCCAGGTGACCCCTCCACAGCCCTCGCTCCCATCCAGCCACTCACCTGCAGGCACCATTCCCTCGTTCCCAGCCTTGCTGCCTGAGCCAAGGGGATTTTCTCCATCCCTGGCTCAGGACAGCTCGTTCCTGGAGCAGCTGCGACCAGCACCGCCAGGAATGGGGCTGTGTTGCGGGCAGGCTCTGCCTCTGGGGAGTAGCACCTGTATCCGACTGGAAGGAGGAAGTGTGGGGAAAGTGGCAAGCGGGATTCCAGTTCCTCATGGTGGGTCTGTGCTGCCCAAAGTACAAAGGAAATAAATCCTGGAGCACCTGTTCGTTCGTCTGTTGAGCTGGGAAGAGACACGCTGGACATAAAATTCCAGGAAAGCTGCACTTGCAGTAGCAGCTGGAGCGAGAAGCAGCGGAAGCTGTTCACTGTCTGCTCGTTCCCCAGACTTGTTACCTCAGTCCTCTGGAGCTCCAGGTCACCAGGCATCACCTTTGCTTTTCCAACGGCTTTGCTGAAGGGTTTCTGAATGTGGCGGTGGGCTTTGCTGCAGCTGGAATTTCTGTTTCAGGAAGCGTCACGCTGTATAGTCTGTGACTTAATGGTGCCCGTGCCAGGTTAATTGTAGCGGAAGAAGGCAAACGAAACCAGCAGACTCAATTAGGATGCCTCAGACCACTGCCAATCACAAGTTACAAAATACCAAACCCCCAGCCTACAAAAACACCAAAATACAAAGCCTACAAAAAACTAGGTTCCAAAATACCAGAATAACCTAGTTGTAAAGTAATAGAAAATCAGAATACCAAAGAAACCAGGTTTCAGTATCTCAGATTTAAAATGCCAGCATTTTAACCTAACCCTGACCCCAGTTCCAAAAAACCAAAGTAACCCAGTTTCAAAATACCAGAACAGCAAGTTCAGAAATACCAAAAGAATTCCATTTCAAAATACCAGAATGTCAAGTTCCAATATATCAAAATGACCCAGTTTCAAAACATCAAACTGCAAAATACCGATTTTCAGATCTCTTATATGGGCAGGATTCCCAAACCCAAAAGAATACCATGTTACCAAAATGGGTATTTTCTCCTCTGAAAAGCTTTTCCCCGATGACCATCAATCCATGTATTTCTTTTAATCGTACAACGAGATGTAGTAAGAATTTTACTTTAAAAGCAAACACTTGTAGCAATTTTCTGCTTAGATTGCGTTTCTGAGCACTGGCACTTGGGCCGGAGAGCTGCGACTGAGAAAAAAGGATGGAGTAAATCTGCTCCCCGGATGGACAGGGAAAGACTGAGTAGCAGGCAAAGGGAGCATTTATAAACTATATCAGTATTTCACTGAAATTCAGCGTGGAAAGGCGATGGGGGTGCTCGAGTTCGGTCTGGGCCTGTCAGGATCAGCCGTAAAAAACCCGGTCAAGCCCCTGGCCCCTGAAGGGAAGCGTCAAATGCTTCAGCAGAAACGCAATTCAGTAACGGAGGAAAAATTACCGGTAATTGCTTACAATCTGTGGGAAATTTCCTCGGTAATTACAAACCTAGGACATAGGGAATTTTGGAGGCAGAATCCCAATTTTGGCCACGGGCACCCGGCCGAGAAGGCCGGTTCTTTTCCACAGCAAGGAAAGCCCGGCACCCCGGTGTTTCAGGGACAGACAACGGCCCGTGCAGGGGATGGAACGACCGGCAGGACCTTTCTCCACCTCGCCCCCCGCTCCAAGGTGCGGCAGCTCCAGGTGCACCAGCTGCTTTCAGAGCGTTACCCGGGCACACCTGCGCACGGAGCTGCTGGTCCAGAGGGGCCAATGGGGCATCCCGAGCGTCCCCTCAGGAACAACGGTCGGAGCACCCAGCAAGGGCCGAGGAGCAGCCAGCCGCACCTGGGCCCGGAGCGTTGTTTCCAGAAAACGCCCAGGGAAAAGCCCTTGTTGCCAAGAGGCAGCACCTGAGCAGGTGAGGCAGCGTGTGGGGTCCCAGGGGGAAAATTTCAACTTTCCCCTTTCATCTTATCGGTCCCTCCCCAGAGCCCCCTGTCCCTCCACAGTGCCCCCAGAAAAGAAAGGGATTATTAGCAGAAAAGGGGTTTAAAATGAGGGGAAAAAATTCCTTTTCCGTAATTGTCTGTGTTCAAATTGAGGGGGAATCCCCTTCCCTTGCAATTTTAATGGTAACAATTGAAGGAAGCCCTGCCTTTTCCATGCTTGTAGGGGTATCAGCTGACAGGGAATCCCCATTTTCCATTATTTTCCAGTTTAAACGGAAGGGGAAAACCTCAATAATGCTATTTAATGGGTTTGAATTACAGCTAACTCCCCCATTTTCATCGTCCTAAGGCTTAAATTGATGGGGATGCCACCTTTTTAAGGATTTGAATTGAGGGAAAAAAACCCCTTTTTCCATAGTTTGAGAGATTTAAAGTGAGGAACCCCCCTCTTTTTCCAGTATTTTAGGGGATTAAATTAAAGGAAAGAAGCCATTTATTTGCCATTGTATCAGTTTAAGTGGAGGCAAACACCCCCTGTTCCCTCATTTTAAGGGGTTCAGTTGAAGGAAGCTCTCCCTTTTTCAGCACGGGGTCCCATTGGGTCATATGGGGCTCTAGAAGGCTCTATGGGGCGCTGTAGGGCTCCAGAAGGTTCTATGGCGTTCTACAGGGGTCTACAGGGCTCTGTGGGGTCCTATGGTGCTCTAGAAGGTTCTGGGGGGCTCTATGGGGTTCTATGGGGTTCCAGAAGGTCCTGTGGGGTCCCATTGGGTTCTATGGGGCTCCAGAAGGTTCTATGGGGTCCCATTGGGCTCTGTGGGGCTCTAGAAGGTTCTGTGAGGCGCTGTGGGGCTCCAGAAGGGTCTGGGGGGCTCTGTGGGGTTTTATGGGGCTCCAGAAGGTTATATGGGGTCCCAATGGGTTCTGTGGGGTTCTAGAAGGCTCTATAGGGCGCTGTGGGGCTCCAGAAGCTTCTGTGAAGTCCCATTGGGTTCTATGGGACTCCAGAAGGGTCTATGGGGCTCTGCGGGGTCTATGGGGTCCCATTGGGTTCTATGGGGCTCTGTGGGGCTCCAGAAGATTCCGTAGGGTCCCATTGTGTTCTATGGGGCTCCATTGGGTTCTGTGGAGCTCTGGAAGATTCTATGGGGCTCTATGGGGCTCTCTGAGGATCTCTGGGGCGCTGTGGGGCTCCAGAAGGTTCTGTGGGGTTCTATGGATCTCTGTGGGGTTCTAGAAAGTTCTGTGGGGACCCATTGGGTTCTACGGGGCTCTACAAGGCTCTGTGGGGTTCTGTGGGGCTCTAGAAGGTTCTGTGGGGCTGCTGTGGGGCACTTTGGGGCTCTAGAAGGTTCAGTGGGGTTCCATTGGGTTCTATGGGGGTCCATGGGGCTCTGTGGGGCTCTAGAAGGTTCTATGGGAGTCTATGGGGTCCCATTGGGTCCTATGGGGTTCTAGAAGGTTCTGTGGGGCTCTCTGGGGTTCTGTGGGGCTCCAGAAGGTTCTATGGGGTCCCATTAAGTTCTATGAGGCTCCAGAAGGTTCTATGGGGCGCTGTGGGATCCCATTGGGTTCTATGGGGCTCCATTGGGTTCTATGGAGCTCTGGAAGATTCTATGGGGCTCTATGGGGCTCTATGTGGATCTAAGGGGTGCTGTGTGGTTCTAGAAAGTTCTGTAGTGTCCCATTGGGTTCTATGGGGTTCTAGAAGGTGCTATGGGGTGCTGTGGGGCTCTGTGGGGTTCTACGGAGTTCCATTGGGTTCTATGGGGCTCTGTGGGGCTCCAGAAGGTTCTGTGGGGTCCCATTGTGTTCTGTGGGGTCCCATTGGGTTCTGTGGAGCTCTGGAAGATTCTATGGGGCTCTATGGGGTTTTATGGGGCTCTACAAAGTTCTGTGGGGCTCTGTGGGGGTCCCATTTGGTTCTGTGGGGCTCTAGAAGGTTCTATGGGGTTCCATTGGGTTCTATGGGGCTCTACAAAGTTCTATGGGGTTCTAGAAGGTTCTATGGGGCTCTAGAAGGTTCTATGGGGTTCCATTAGGTACTGTGGCACTGTCGGGCTCCAGAAAATCCTATGGGGGTCCCATTGTGTTCTATGGGGTTCCAGAAGGTTCTGTGGGGTTTTACGGTGGCCTGTGGGGTTCTAGAAGGTTCTATGGGGCGCTGTGGGGCTCCAGAAGCTTCTGCGGAGTTCCATTGGGTTCTGTGGGGCTCTATGGGGCTCCAGAAGGTTCTGTGGGGCTCTCTGGAGGTCAGTGGTGTCCCATTGGGTTCTGTGGGGTTCTATGGGGCTCTAGAAGGTTCTATGGGGTCCCATTGCGTTCTGTGGGGCTCTAGAAGGTTCTGTGGAGTTCTATGGGGCTTTAGAAGGTTCTGTGGGGCTCTGTGGGGCTGCTGTGGGGGGCTGCAGGGCTCCAGAAGGTTCTGCGGGGTCCCATTGGGTTCTATGGGGCTCCAGTGGGAAGGCTGAGAGAAAGAAACAAAGCCTAAAAAGGCATATGAGCCAAATCTGCCCAAAGCCTCCAATGGCCACATTCCCTGGCATTGCTGAGGACTTCAGCCAAGCTCCAGGCAAAAGGTGAGCCCCTGATTTTGGTGCCAAGGGAAACTCCAAGTTAAGAATAATCCAAATATGAAGCACTTCTCACAAAACTCAGCTTTGCAAACCTTTATTTGGGCTAAAAAAGAAAAGATGGGAATGCCCTTGGCAGAAAAGCAGCTGTGAGGCACAGCAGGCTTCAAATGCCTGTCAGCAGGCGCTCCAGGAGAAACGGCTGCTGGCTGCGGGCATCCTGGGCTTTCCAGGCAGGTTTTGTAGCGGATTGCAAGGCAGTTTTCCTGCCTCTGGGGGGTGGCACCTGCATCCCACTAGAAAGGGAAAATGTGGAGAGAGCGGCAAGCGGGAAGACGGTTGCTGATGTGTGTCCTTGGATTGCAGTTCCTTCCGGTGGGTCTGTGCTGCTGGAAGTTTGAAGGAGATCAGTCCTGGAGTACATGTGGGTTCACCGGTGGAGTTTGGGAACGATGCTGGACATGAAATTCCAGGGGTGTTCCCCTTGCTGGAGTGAGAAGCAGTGGAAGCACTTTGCTGTCTGCTTCTTCATCGCCTTCGCCTCGGTCCCCTGGGGCTCCAGGTAATCCCCTCTCACCTTTGCTTTTCCAAGGGTCTCTAAATGAGAGCTTGAGCCTTGGTGTAGCTCCCTTTACAGGGAAGATCTGTTCCAGGAAAGGTCTCCTGGTCTGGACCGATCGCGTTGCAGGAAGAGCAGGAAACGCCAGAGCTCCTGTGGCTCCCTCATCTGATTTGCCTGCAGGCAGCAAGGATCATTCCCAAGTGTCATCCCCTGGCTCCGTGACTCGGGGAGGTTGTGTTCCCCCAAAGGCCAGGGGCCGCTTTGTTTTGCAGCTCACGGAAGTCCAGCTCGGTGGTGCTGGGTTTGGTTTTTGTGTGCAATGAAGGCACTAAAAAATTCCCCTCCTTCACTGGCACAGCCCTGGAGTGGGAGCAGATTCCCCTTATCCCGGAGTTATCCCGCTCCTGCCCTGGATCCCTGCGGTGCCGTGTGTTCTCCAAGCTCACAGCACTGCTGGCTCTAAACAAGAAAAACAATCCCTGTTCCTTCTCTTCTCCGTCCTCGATGTTCCCAGGCCCTGCATCTCCCTGGCTATTCCCTGTGTGAGTCTTCATCTCCATCCCACCTTATCCCGATCAAATAAGGGTCTGAGACGTGTTTAGCAGCAAATGCATTCTTGTGAAGAAAGCCAAGAGCAAAGAGCATCCAGATGCAGAGAAGTCTTTAGAAAAGCATTCCAGACGTGCAAATGAGGGATGTGTCTTCCTGCGTGTCCTGTTGTTTTTCTCTGTCAGGTTTTGGAAGGGTTTCTCTCAGTGATTTCCTGCAGTCCAGGTGCATCCCTTCTTTTGTCCAAATCCAGTGCCAGAGGACGGAACAACTGACGAGTGGGGTCTGGGATGAAAACGGTTCTCCTAAAATGAGGGAAACAATGCTAGAAGAGAAATGAGCATCCTTTTAATGCCTGGAATAAAAATGCTGGAAAAGGGCACTTTTTATTTGATATGGTGTCATTCTCCTTTTTTTCCCATGGATAAAACTGCACGGTGAGCAATCAGAGCAGAAATATGAAATGCAGGAGTCTTGGATTCCACAGTGGGATTAACTTCCCTTTTCTGCTCTCTTTCAGGACAGGAAAAACCACTGAACTCGCCCCATCTTTGGGACCAAGAACTTTGGTGTTGGAGTAGCCAAAGCCAGCTAGGGCCCCCCTTGTCCTGCCCATGGTGTGGGCCAGGGACAGGCTCCTCTTCTCCTCTGGGCTGGGATGAACTGCCTAGGGAATGCTATTTCTGACAGGCCGGTCCTAGCCACGGCTACTGGAAATGGGCAGAGGTGAAGAGGCAAGTGCCAGAGTTCCTTGGGGATGATGGAATTGTGGTGTTTGGCTGTGCCCAGAGGGGCAGGTTGGGCATTTTTGTGTGTCTGAGGACCGGTTTGGGTGCTGGGGAGCCCGGGGAGCCGAGCTCTCAGTGCATTCCCAGCTCACCCGGGGGTGGGAGCTGGTGCAGGGCTGGGTGACAGCCTCTGGTCGGGCTCGGGGCAGGCCCTGGCCCCGGCACAGACACGCTGGGGTGGTTTGGGGCCGCCTGGGGAGCCGTGGGAGGCAAATGAGGGATGGTGCTGGGCGGAGCGATCGGCCTGCGCTCGTGTCAGCGCAGCCGTGCAGGGCACTGGGATCTGGGTAAAACACCAGCTCTCCTGGCATTCAGGGAGGCAAGGTCTGAGGGACTGGATTTACTTGGGACTTTCCAGGACAGCAGGAACAAGAGGAGGTGTGGTGCCAGAGGTGCGTCCCATCCGGTTGCATTTCCCTCTTTCCCGTTTCCATTTCCTCCTCAGTGCAGGTGTCCCCTGCAGCCCATGAGCACGGGGCCGCTGACAACTCCCTGTCTGTAGAGGGATTCCTTATGGAACAAGGGCATATGATACCCCTGGAAAGATTGGACAATGCAGGGTTGCTGAGGAAAAGCCCCTGAACAGGCCCCTGACTGCAGGCAGCCCTGAGAGTCCTTGGCAAGGTATACAGCTGTCTGGCTCTCCCTCTGATTAGAGGCCATCTAGAGGGACTGGGCATGAATCTTTGCAAAAGTAGATATAAGTCGGCATAGTTGAACAATAAAGAGAGAAGGATGCTTAATCATATCGGTGTACGTGTCGTTTATGCGGCCAGCTCTCCGGACTCGGTCCCTAACAGCTGTCCTCCTCCTGTGCCCCTTTTGTTGGACAAGTCTCAAATGGCAACACACATTCCCAAAGACTGTCTGCTTCCTTAAATCCATGGACCAGCTAGTGCTGTCACTGAACAGCTGAAATGAGCTTTCAGAGCCTATAAACTAGCAGGAGTCACAAACAAATGGATTTGAATCTGGAAGTAGGTGAGGTCCACCCACCCACTGCTGCTGATGCAGAGACTGGGGCTCAGGGCATCTGTGCAGCCCTTCCCTTTGGCACTGATCCTGCACTGGAATGTTGTGTTGCTGCCAAACCAGGCCTCAAACCAGGAGAAGGTAAGCCCTTACCATTTGCCCCTGACCCTGGCACACCCACAGTGTGTTATCTGGAGCATGTGCCTCAGCTGGTGTCACTTGAGTTTCACCAGAGTTGCAAGTTGGCTTCTGCTCTGGGCGATTCCGAGTGACCATCACATCAGTTCTGCACTAAACACCGTTTAGCCAGACCCAGAGATTTGGCCACATAGTGACTTCTGAACAGAAAATCAGAATGCAGGAAAAGTGCCAGGACCACGCATGGGCCGGGGTACAGCATGGTCTTTGTGGGTCACTGTCACTCCACTCTTACAGTCTCTCCTCATCTTTCTTGTAGGCTCTTGTAGCCATTGCTCACTGCTGTTTTTGACTATTCTCTGTCAAGGAAATGAGTTGAATTTCCTTGTCAAATCTAATATATCCCAGCTGGAGCATTAATTGAATTAGATAATTGGATAGTTAATTAGCCAATTTTTCGGTGCGCAGACACACCACCCACACCTTTCACTCATCCTAAGCTCTACCCCCCATTCATCACAGGCTCCCACCCCACACACATGCGTCACGCCCCCCCTGGCCCGTGTCACGCCCCCCCGCACCCGGTCGCCGCCCCCCTGGCTTGCGTCACACGGTCCCGGCCCCGGTCACCGCCCCCGCCGCGCGCGTCACGCCACCCCGCCCCCGGGACCGCCCCCGCCTCGCGCGTCACGCCGCTCCGCCCCCGGGACCGCCCCCGCCTCGCGCGTCACGCCGCCCCGCCCCCGGGACCGCCCCCGCCTCGCGCGTCACGCCGCCCCGCCCCCGGGACCGCCCCCGTCGCGCGCGTCACGCCGCCCCGCCCCCGGGACCGCCCCCGCCTCGCGCGTCACGCCGCCCCGCCCCCGGGACCGCCCCCGCCGCGCGCGTCACGCCGCCCCGCCCCCGGGACCGCCCCCGCCTCGCGCGTCACGCCGCTCCGCCCCCGGGACCGCCCCCGCCTCGCGCGTCACGCCGCTCCGCCCCCGGGACCGCCCCCGCCTCGCGCGTCACGCCGCCCCGCCCCCGGGACCGCCCCCGCCTCGCGCGTCACGCCGCTCCGCCCCCGGGACCGCCCCCGTCGCGCGCGTCACGCCGCTCCGCCCCCGGCCCCGCCCCCGCCTCGCGCGTCACGCCACCCCGCCCCCGGGACCGCCCCCCGCCTCGCGCGTCACGCCGCTCCGCCCCCGGGACCGCCCCCGTCGCGCGCGTCACGCCGCTCCGCCCCCGGGACCGCCCCCGTCGCGCGCGTCACGCCGCCCCGCCCCCGGGACCTCCCCCGCCTCGCGCGTCACGCCGCTCCGCCCCCGGGCCCGCCCCCGCCTCGCGCGTCACGCCGCCCCGCCCCCGGGACCTCCCCCGCCTCGCGCGTCACGCCGCTCCGCCCCCGGGACCGCCCCCGTCGCGCGCGTCACGACGCTCCGCCCCCGGCACCGCCCCCGTCGCGCGCGTCATGACGCTCCGCCCCTTCCCGCGCGCGCGCGCGTAATGTAGCCCCGCCCCTCGCTCCGCCCCCAGCCCCGCCCCTCTCCCCTCACAGCGCTTCCCGCCCCCGGCACCACTCCCCCGTCAGTCCCGCGCCGCTCCTGCAC